>NC_136070.1:927774313-927948073 GCF_964261635.1 Lissotriton helveticus
GCCTCTGGGATGTGGGGAGGAAAGGGAGATAGCGCCCTTGGAGAGGAGGGATGCAACTTCCTGGTCTACCAGGGCAGCCTCCTTTAGAGAAAATTGCATGGGGCGGGGTCTGGCCAGTTGGAAAGGGTTCCCCAGATAATCTATATGGAATCCCTGAACTGTCTGAATGACCTACGCATCCCCTGTGATGGAAGTCCAAGCCTGGAAAAAACTCTGCAGTCGGCCCCCTATTTTTAGCTGGGAAGAAGGGAGAACATTCACTCCTCGGAATCCTCTGCCTTTGCCACCACGTCCTCTCGTGGGGTGCAAATTCCCGAACCGGGTCTGATAATGGTGCTGCCCTTGCTTGGAGCCTTGCCCTCTTTGAGGGTTCTGATGTGACGGGGGCCGGTCGAGTAGCCCCTACTTCGACCGGCCCCATGGAAAATACGAGGGAACACCTTCTTAATGGACATTTGGACCTTATCAAGGGAGGATAGGTGTTGACAAACTTTCCTATCTCTTTGATAAAGTGCTTCCAGAAGAGTCCTCCTTGTGCAATCGCCCCTGCCTCGGAGTCCGCCAGGTCCCCCAGCTTGAGATCCACCTTAATGAGAAGCAAGCGGCGGCGCTCCATGGACAGGGCACAATTTGCATTGCCCAGTGAAATAATAGCTCTGTGTGCCCACCCCAACAATGTCTCAGGGGAAATTAGGGAGCCTGTCAATTTTGCCTCTTCTGCCATATCTAGAATTTTGGTGAGCAGGCCTAAAGTATCCAGGAGTTTGCCCTGGCATGCCCGCCAGGACCTATCATTCCCCTTTTTGGGATCCCTTATAAACTTTTGTAAAAAGTTGGCCTTCCATGGATCATTCTCCGAGTTGAGGGCCACCTTCCCCTCCAGGGAGGGACGAGGGCACTCAGCCCTGAGGCAGTTCCGGGCCTCTTTCTCCAACGGCCTGCTGATGCGCCCCACAACATAGCTGGTGACTGTGTCGGCTGGGGCCCATTCGGAGGACCGAGGGTAAATTATGTCGTCGGGGTCTAGCATATTGGATGTACAATGGGCAGTGTGGGCAGGCAGGGTGGGAGGGGAGCCATGGACTCGAAGGGCTGGGATCATCAGCCCCCACAGCATTGGGGGTGGAGTTCAGTCTCAGCAGGGTGGGAGCTACTGTATCCCCAACAGGTAGGATAGGTTGGCTGTCTAGAAAGGCCTGCTTGAGCATATGGAAGGCATCTAAATTCACCCCCAACTCAAGAGCCGTTTAGGTGGAGGAGGTGCTGTTTCTGCCATCTGTGACACCCCTGAGGCCTCGGGAAGCGAGAGAGGAGCTGTGGGGTGAGGTTGCATTTTCTCAAAGGCCTGAGCAATCTCGCGTGAGAGCCTCTCCTCTAACGGAGTCATGGCCTCCGCCAACGCTCGATAATTGCAAGCGTCTACTACCTCATAAAAATAGTCATCCCAAGGGAGGTCGGCCAGAGGGTCTTCCATCCCTTGGGATTCGTCTTCGAAGTCCATTTCAAGTGTTGTACTAGTCCAGCAGTCAGGGACCTATAAAGGAGGGGCTAGATGACAGACCACCAGGCCCTAATCAAGGTGACATGGGGGCTGGGTGTCAGCCTAAATCTAATGAGGCGAGTGTGTCGCCAAATCAGGGGGTTCTAAGCCCTGGGACACTGTAGCTGGTGCAAATATTTTTCAAAAGGCAAAACCGGTCTGGGAAGTGTCCCCGCAGGCCTCTGGGGCTTGAATATACTGACCTAAAGGGTGTCTTTTTTCCACAACACTGACTCTGCTGCAGACACTCGTTGTGCTTCAGGCAGCAGAGCGTCAATTTCCAGGTCTTATGGGCCTTGTGCACGAAAGCCGCACAAACAGAATACAGATCCCAGCAGGGCGTCCACCTCCACTGATACCTGGAACGTCCCGTCCGGTGAAGCGATGTGACCGTCCTGACTCGCGCAGAAGCGGTCGCTGCTCCCTGGTCTCTTGGGTATCGTAGCGCTTTACTCCCCACTGCTGCCAAAAACGATTCTGTGCTTTGCTCGCACTGCCTTGTAATTATTTGTGCCTGCTCAGTATCTGTAGCGCTTTATTTAGTCACTGCGGCCAAGAAGTAATTGTGCACTGCTCGCATTGCTTACATATTAACTGTGCCTGTGTTTTATCGTAGCGCTCCACTGCTCGCATTACCCGCATTGCTCGCTAATTTTAATTAGTGCCTGATTGTGCCCATAGCAAGATTTGACATCGTCCCCCAATCTCGTCCTGTTTGGCTTTTGTTGTTGCTGCCATTTTGTTGCTGTGCCTCCAGCCCGTCTCTCCACCCCGCTCCCGCCTCCCAGCTGCTCCTCCCTCGCTCCGCCCCCCTCCACTATCCACTTATGTGAGATGCACTTGCGCGCAGCGTTCACGCGCAGCGGAAGCGCCCCATGCGCGCCGAAGGTGCGCCGAAGGTGCGCCCGTCTACGCCAGTCCGCGCCTGGACCGCGCCCAGCGCCAGACCCCCGCAAAATTCCCTCCACCCGTATAACGTACGATTCCGCTACCCTCTCAGCACTTAACCCCGGCCGACTCCTAAACTGCTACCATGCCACCCCAGGACACACCCATGGACCCTTCACCTGCCACTCCTGCAAGTTCGACTGCATCAGGACCCACACCAAATCCGCAAACTCAAAACAGAGCTCCGACACTAACCACCTGAAGTGCATCCTGCTCAACACCCGCTCGATCCACAGACACGCCATTGAACTGTGGAACCTACTCGACACCACATCGCCGAACGTCGCCTTTCTTACAGAAACCTGGATGAACGCCTCATCAACGCCCGACATCACCATAGCCATCCCGGACGGCTACAAAATTATCCGAAAAGACCGCATCAACCAAACAGGAGGAGGCATCGCCATCGTCCATAAGAACACCATCCTTATCTCGACCAGTTCCGACGACAACCTCGCAACCGCCGAACACCTTCACTTCCAGATCCACATCGACCCCAAGACCACACTCAGAGGCACCCTCATCTACAGACCACCAGGACCCCGCACACAATTCAGCGAAGACATCACTGACTTCATCAGCCCACACGCCCTCCCATCCGAGGACTACATCCTCCTTGGGGACCTCAACTTCCACCTGGAAAAGAACGACAGCAACACCACCACCCTTCTGGACAACCTCGCCAATCTCGGACTCAAACAACTTGTTGACACCCCCACCCACTATGCCGGGCACACGCTTGACCCAATCTTCACCTCCAGCAAGCACATCTCCTTCAATCACACCACAGTTCTCCATTGGACGGACCTCAGCTGCGTCCACTTCAACTACAAAAAGACCACGACCCACAACCAGCCACAACCAATTCCCCGCAGAAACTGGAACAAAATTACCACCGACCAGCTCTTCACATCGCTTCACCAAAACCCTCCTGCCAAATCATCAAACCCAAACCAAGCTGCCACCAACCTCACACAATGGATCACCCACAGCGCTGACGAATTAGCACCCTTGAAAAACCATCATATCAAGCAAGGTAGCAAAAAAGCCCCCTGGTTCAATGATGACCTTAAGAAATCCAAGAAGACCTGTCGCACCCTCGAGAAAGCCTGGCATAAAAACCCAACCACTGACAACCTGGCCACCTTCAAGAACACCACCCGCAAACACCACCAACTGATCCGAGCCACCAAGAAATCAGCATTCAAGGATCGGCTCGACAAGAACTCCCACAACAGCAAGGAACTATTCAACATCGTCAAAGAGTTTACCAACCCCACCGCCGGCACCAACGACATCACTCCCTCCCAAGACCTCTGCTACTCTCTAGCCTGGTTCTTCCACAACAAAATCACTGACATACATAACAGCTTTGGAGACCAGTCCGGAGACCAGCCCACCCCACCCACCTCCGAACCAGAACCCCCCTCCAACAACCTCTGCGCCTGGAACCCAATCACCACTGAAGACACCATCCGCCCGATTAACTCCATCCACTCAGGGTCGCCAACCGACCCATGTCCTCACCACATTTTCAACAAAGCAGACTCTATCATCGCACCCCATCCCCGAGACGTCATCAACTGCTCCCTCAAATCCGCTACCTTCCCGGAAAGCTGGAAACACGCCGAACTCAGCGCCCTCCTGAAGAAACCCACATCAGACCCCACTGAACTTAAGAACTACCGCCCCATTTCGCTCCTCCCATTCCCTGCCAAAGTCATTGAGAAAGCCATCAACAATCAGCTAGCCGCCTTCCTCGAATCCAACAAATCCCTTGACCCTTCACAGTCCGGCTTCCGAGCCAAACACAGCACCGAGACCGCCCTCATCGCAGCAACAGACGACATTCGAACTATACTGGACACCGGAGAAACAGCTGCTCTCATCCTACTTGACCTCTCCGCAGCCTTCGACACAGTCTGTCATAGCACCCTTATACAACGCCTCAGCAACGTCGGAATACAAGGAAAAGCTTTGGACTGGATCATCTCGTTCCTCGCCGGAAGAACCCAGAGAGTCCGCCTCCCCCCTTTTAGATCAGAGGCCACCGAAGTCATCTGCGGCGTACCACAAGGATCATCACTCAGTCCCACCCTCTTCAACGTGTACATGAGTCCCCTCGCTCGCCAACACAACCTCAAAATCATCACCTCCGCAGACGACACCCAGCTGATCCTCTCCCTCACCAAAGACCCAAACACCGCCAAAACCAACCTACACGAAGGGATGAAAGAAGTAGCCGAGTGGATGAAGAACAGCCGGTTAAAACTGAACTCAGACAAAACGGAAGTCCTCATCTTAGGTTCATCCCCCTCCGCCTGGGACGACTCATGGTGGCCACCGGCCCAAGGAAACGCACCCATACCAACGGACCACGCACGCAACCTGGGCTTCATCCTGGAATCCTCCCTCTCGATGACCAGACAAGTCAACGCCGTCTCATCATCATGCTTCAACATCCTACGTATGCTCAAAAAAATCTTCCGTTGGATCCCCACCGAAACAAGAAAGACGGTCACCCATGCACTGGTCACAAGCCGACTGGACTACGGAAACACCCTTTATGCCGGAACCACAGCCAAACTACAGAAAAAACTCCAACGCATCCAAAACGCCTCAGCCAGACTCATCATAGACATTCCCCGCCAAGCTCACATTTCTGGTCACCTGAAAGAACTCCACTGACTCCCCGTAAACAAGAGAATAACGTTCCGTCTGCTCACCCACGCACACAAAGCCCTCTACGACCTAGGACCCGAATACCTCAACACACGCCTGTCCTTTTACACCCCCACCCGCCAACTACGTTCGTCCAATCAAGCCCTCGCCGCAATTCCACGCATCCAAAGATCCACCATGGGGGAGGGGGGGGGAAAGATCCTTCTCCTACCTAGCGGCCAAGACCTGGAATTCTCTCCCCACCCACCTCCGCCTTACACAGAACCACTTCTCCTTCAGAAAACAACTAAAGACTTGGTTATTCGATAAGTAAAGTACCCCCCCTCCCTCAAGCGCCTTGAGGCCCTCTGGGTGAGTAGTGCGCTATACAAATTTTATACTTGACTTGACTTGAGACCAGGCCCGGGAAGCAAGCCATGCCGAGAGAATTCCACTGAGAGGAATTCAAACGTGCACGCCACTGCTTCGCGCCGCCTCCAACGCCGGAAAGTCGGAGCCGCACCAAAAAGACCACCCAGGAGCGGAAAACACTCCTGTGGTCCATCGTTAATAGAACGCAGCAGAATGAGCGTGGCAGCTCCCGCCAACAAATTAAAACAACACAATTCAAAATATAAGAGGCAATTACAATTGAAGCATAGTAAAGCCAAAAACAGCGTATCACTGAAGAAAGGGTACTTAGCTCGGCTGCGTAGCAGTGAAGAAAGAGGATGAAGGGCCACTGAAAGAGGACTATGTTGGGGACATATGTTCCCTGATTGGACATTACAAGCCATGTTCTGATTTGTTGTTACTTTGTTTGTTTACTACGTTCTTCCAAGTGGTCATGGGAAACTTAGTTGTTATCTTTTAAATGATGGCTGCTAATAATAAAAGTAAAGAAAGAGGCATAATCCTTGTCTCCGAGTCCTTAATAGAATTTAAACTTTCCGTTACGATAGCTGGGAAATTTTTCCACTCATGTTTGTAGTTTTACGCAGAATTGGGGTGGGGGAAGTATTCCTTCGGTTAGTCTCTGTACTATACGCTTCCAAATGATAGGGTGAGAATAGGGAACGCGGTTTCCAATATTTTCAGCATCACATGGGGCACACGGCAAGGTTGCCCATTATCTCCGCTGCTATATGCAGTGGTAGTGGAGCCACTGGCGTGCACAATTCGTGAATACCATGGCCACTGAGGGTTGTGATTCCCAGGGTACACGCTTAATATCTCTGTGTATGCTGATGACACTTTGTTCTATGTCCGTAACCCGGACTTAAACCTTTCTCCCATACTGCGAGAGGTAGTCCTATTCAGCGGGAACTCAGGGCTCCGCATAAACTGGGACAAGTCCATCATATTTCCCCTCACAGCCGCAACAACACTGCCAGTCATGGAATACCCCCTGCAATGGACCACAGATTCGGTAAGATATTTGGGCATCTGAGTCCACCCAGACTCAACCACAGTTTTGCCAGAAATTACGGCACAGCAATACAGAAGTTATCAGAGGATGTAGACAGAAGGATAAGGCTTCTTCCCCTGTCGCTGATGGGACGTGTAGCACTAATGAAAATAGTAGTCCTGCCCAGATTTATTTTTCGATTCCAAAAGATACCACTTTTATTGTCACGAACACTGTTCCACCAATTAGGTGCACAACTGATCAGACTGGCATGGGCGGGAAAGCAACCCCAGGTGCGATGGGACCCGCTCACATTTCCCTATGACTTAGGAGGGCTGGGAGTCCCAGATTTGGAAATGTATTATAGAGCAGCACAAAGTACATATGCGCATTATTGGATACACAGCCCACACAACACCTCTTACTTATACCTAGAAAAGGATGCAGCTGACCCGCTTACACTGCCCCAAACTCTCTTTGAGCCTCCACCCAGACGGCAGCAGGTTTTTGATTCTTTAGCCAATACGGAACAAGTGTGGCAAGGGGTATTGAATAAGCAAGCGGAGGCTCTATTATATTCACCATAGGTCCCATTGTAATGGTGTTTATAGTTCCTGTTGGGTCAGGAGGGCAGAGCGAGGCAGGCCTTGTGAACGTTAGGTATTCAGAAGATGGGGGACTTCTTCACGGACGGTGTGGTGTGTAGTCGGCATACACTACAAAAGAAGGTACCGCAAATGTCAGTAAAAGCTAAATACCTCTTTTATAGGGCTAGACTTCACTGGTAAGCGATTTTGTGGGAAGATGTGATAGAACCACAACCTATGGGGGCCCTAACCGCTCTTGTGAAACGCCTGCCAAAGTGAACACTAAATTTTACTCAAGTATGCTAGAAACACGTCGGTCTGGAGTTTTAAAAGCTAGGCTGGATTGGCAGAGAGATATAGGCAGCCCACTGCGCACAAGGAGTGGCAATACTGCTGCGATCGGTCAAAAACTCTTTCTATGAATGGCAGACACAGGCTTATCCATTATACATTTTTACATAGGGCCTACTTCACGCCAGAAAGACAACAGAGGTATGGGCGAAGAGAAGCCTCAAAGTGTCAAAGTTGTGGGGGCGAAGGGGCAGGGTTTATGCACATGGCCTGACAATGTGCAGGGATACAGGAATTCTGGCAGAAATTATATTTCATGAACTTGGCATCATTATAAGTGCAGATTTTGAGCCAGATCCAAAACTGGCGTTGCTGGGTTGGGACTTTGGCATGGAAAAAGCCATACACGCCCTAATAGCTATTGGCTTGTTACTTGCCAAACGGCGGTTAGCAGTGAAATGGGCTAGAGGTCCATTGCCGCAAATAAGAGATTGGCCCACGGACATGATCTACTGCAATGCACAAGCAGACACATATAATGACCTGCTCCCACTCTCCAGTAGAACCAAAAGCTGTTGGGGTCTCTTCCAATCATATTTACTCAGTAAGGAAATAGTAGCGGATATCAGTGACACAGAGGAGAATAACAGGGAGGTGACTTAGGTAGGGCGGGCAAGGAGTCGACTGACTATATAAGTAATGAGGAAGTCAAGGTACGGACAATGTGCGCTAACCATGGATATTGTTAAGGTGTATGCCGGTGGAATGTAGTTGTTGTTGACCCTGAGGGTTAAATTGGCCTTCACTATGTACGAAAAATTAAAGAATGTGCCAGATAGAAATGTAGCTATCCTATTGTTTAGCATTAAAGCATACTGTAAGTTGAAACATTCAATTGTAGCGCCTGGGTATTATGTAAACTGTTCTGTAAATTAATAACTTTAATTACAAAAATTAAAAATCATACCTGCATCAGTTAGCAAAGTCCCAAGACTGGATCCACTTTAGAAGCATCCATGGAAATAACCCACAATGTTCAAATAATAATTAGGGTGGGTAAGGAAGCATGCAGAGGTTGATTATGTATGGTCAGAACAGACAAGGACATAGGGAGCAGCAAGGAAAGTCAAGAGCTTAATAATGCCAATGTATGATCATTCAAACACAGGCTATGTGGTCAAAAAAAGGTTCTCCTTCCAACAGGAGGACATACCTTTGGGAACTATGCAACACTGTACAGCACAAATAAGCCATGGAAAAGGAGTAAGCTATGCCATATAAAAAGTGAAAAAGCCAATTGGTCGAAGACTGGTTGAAGGGATGAATAAGAGTTCCCAAAGAAAAAAATTCAGTGATATAAACAGTCAAAGGGACACAAATGGAGGTGCACGCCAGGTAAGTTAGCGGAAAGTAGGAACATTTATTTTTATTATGTTTCTTACACTGCAAATTCTTGCTCTCACTCAGAAACTGCTAACGCCTCCAATGCATACAAAAATTGGAAAAATAGTAAAGGTACTGTCAATTTAGGATTTTAGGTTGGGTCCACAGTACAAGGGTCTCATCACTGTGCAGTCTCAACCCAATAACTGGTGTGTCACCAGCCATCCCAGTTCAGTTCTTACTTTTTTTCTGCTATGCAAGTTTGAAACATTGCATATACGTAAAGAGGGAATCTCCGGGGGGGGGGGGGACATAAAAGAGGGAGAGCACTAACTAAGTGTTGGTATCTGCATAAAGATAATTTTATTAGGTATTTCCTTCTTCCAGACTCAAGTCCACAATGCACAGCCCCAAAATGCTGGGAGGTAGTACATCTTCTGGCAGACAGGGGGGATTTTCATGCCCTTAACACTGATTCGTTAAGGGAAGATGCTTCTAGTAAATTATTACCAAAGGCATACATGGTAAACAAAGTGCCTGCGTGACCAATTTCTACAACTGCACTTGCCTCTAAAAAGCCACTGATGCAGTATTAACTTTGGTGTGATGAGAGTAAAGTCTCAGAGGACACTGAACTTTTCCCATTTAACAGGCCCTGGGTATTCACAATAATATCTACGGGGCAATAGTAGCTTCCACATTCGAGTTGACTGCAGTGAGATTGCCATAAGTGATAAAACAGTGATATGACTTCCAGAACAAAGTTGTTGCCTCCAAATAGTATGAGCGCGCCCTGGAAACTTTCAGGGTATGAAGAGTTTCCTCAACTGAGAACATGGGAAGTCTAGGGAGAAAGGGACCATTTTCCAGATTAAGAGGACATTCCATTAAAATCATGGAAATGAAGAAGTGGACGGCTCCCAATATCAACTTTACCTTATGGAAATCTAACTATGGATATTTTCAAGTAAAGCAATGCTGCTCACCCTCTTCACTGTGAAAGTAATGTCAACTTAAAGCCTGTGTGTCATCTCAGATCCATGTCAAGAGTCTCAATCGTCTTAAGTGGTTCGTGCCTTAGGAGAAAAAACATTAAGGGGATATCCCACTCAAGAGTAGATCTGTCACTTGAGAATGCAGAAAAACATGTTACTGTGGATCCTGTCATTTTGAAAGAGAAGATGTATCTAGGTTAATGAATCTAAGCAGCAATAGTTGAAAAAACACTTTTGTAGGAGTGAAATAAGTTTTCTGAATCACAAATGTTTAAGATACCATCTAAACAGCCCTGTACAGGATAAAGTCAATGTTAAATAGCCCAGTGACGAAAGTGAAAATGGAGGCAAAGTGGAGTCTTTCTTGGCAGTTCTCGGGATGGCAATTTTTGATTTCTAGCTCTCAAATGAATAAATGATAGTAAGGGATAAAAGAATCCCCACCACACCCTCCCACCCATGCTGAATCAGTATACTCAGAAACTCAGGAAGTTCAAAGAAGCTGTTTTAGGTAAACAGAATCCGATCTGTAACCTAAATCAGTCTCAGCCAGAATATGGCTCTGAAAATGACCTACCACAGGGCGTGCATTCCGGACTCTTTAGTGAGTCCTGACAGTTTTAGAAGATAGAGTAATTTGCCTGGCATATCGAAGTATTAAAAAAAAAATCTTTCGAAAGGAGCTCTTTCCCACTGCTGACAGAGGAACACATTGCAGCAGAAAATGTCCACATGCTGTAGATTAACATATGAACCAACTGATTAATCTGCAATCTTGGTGGATATGTCTTCTCGTGTCCAGTTGAAAGGCCAAAGGAAAGACTTTTGTTAACTGCCCAGCACCAAAGCTGAACAGCCAATTTGTACAGGAACTGAGATTTTGTTGTGCCACGTTTGTTTTTAGAGAACATAGACTCTTGTCTTTGAAGACTGAAATAAGCTTCCGCTATTAAAGAGGAAAAAATTATATGTAACCGATAGACAGTTTTTAGCTCCAGGTATTCATGTGCAGCTTAAATTTTCTTGGCTGATAGCCAATCCGTAAGCGTTCAGAGAGAGTTCCTAAACCCTGCATGGAGTTGCTGGCTGTCATCTTTATTTGTCTAACTGATGAATGAAAGTATTGAATTTTAACAGGATAAGACTCCCGAGACCATCACAACACCATGCACAACTTTGCTTCAAATACAAATTTCCCTTGAATGCAGCTCTTGTAATCAGTCCGAAAGAATGATCTTATGAAGTTGTATGCCTCACTGTCAGATGGACAAGAGGAACCACTTACGTGCATAAAGTCAAGTATGACAGCAATCCTCTTAAACCACCATGCAGGTGTTCTATCTCGCTGGTGAAGCATAGGCCTTTCATGAGGGAGTCCATAAAATAGAAAGCTTTGGCAACAGATTACCTGAAATCTCTTTACGTCTATTAAGAAACCACATTTTTGAACCGTGCTGTACACTAACTACAGGTTTCTGGTTGTGTCTCCTGGACACACTAGTCTTCCTCTGATCGAACATTCAAAGGGGTAAGTGAGAATAATCCGCAATTGAAGTTTGGAAGCACCTTATTAAATACACTTGGAGCCCTGTTTAGCCTGAATGGAGGTTCCTGTATTGATAAGGGGGAGGTGGGTGTTGGCCATTCCCGAGGTGTTCCATTCCATAGCAGATGCATTCTGGAGATACATGGTTACGAGCTTGTTTCCTTAGTGCATTAACTAGCCAAAATCTGAGTCAGATTTACCATATTTCTATACTAAGAAATTTGAGGGCCTCCTAGGTCCAATGTTACTGGTTTTTTGGGGGGGGGTAATGAAATAAATGTCTGACGTAGAAGCTCTACTCCTGCTATTACAACTCTTGGATTGCTTCAAAATGCAAACTGGTAAATCTCCTATAGAAGTTTTGGAGATTCCCTGATTTTAGAAGGCTGTGGGAGGAAAGGAATGGAAGGAGGTTTTTGAAAACCTGGCAGTCTTGTATAATGGCAGACCACATCTCCACTGGGGATGTATGTTCCTTGATAATTGGCAGAGAAAGGAGCTTAATTCTCCAAAGTGACCCGTAATAAATTCTATGCTGTATATGGCAGTCTTGCAAAATCTGCTCCATCCCCTTCTCACGGCTGACTTAGAAGGCTCCTGCAGACTAGAAATACAGATTGTAAAGGTGGTGTCATTTTAGCTAACTGGTGATATTCAGGGCAAAATTACCACCTTTCCAAAGTGTAAACCTTAAAAAAAAAACTACAGGTAAAACGCATCATAGGGGGCTTATATCTACTTAGCCTGTTCTGTAGTTTAACATACTTTCAAAATGTACTTGCAAGATGCATAAATCATAGTCTGGAATTGGCTGATTGAATATAAGACTTCAGTTGAGGAGACAAAACTATTTGGCCTGAAATTTTCCAACTTACTATGCTCAAGGAGTGATCCCGGACACAGAAAATGTTGGCTTCCTTCATCTGATCCCTTTACCTGCTCACGCTTTAGTAAACTACCTCCCTCAACATTTCTGGTTGGAGGGCCATAAATGACCAGTGTTTGTAGTTTTGTTGCAGACATTAAATACGACAGACTTAGGGACCTATATAGCGCATTTATTAAAGACAATGACTAAGGAGGGGAAGGAGAAGGACTAAATGAATTAACGCCACAAATTAAATCTTCATGTGCCTGAATTTGTGGGAAACCTTCACCAGTTAAGATAACACTGTTACAGAGGTACTGCGATCTTGGAGGGAGATTGATCTCTACTAATAGCTGACAACTTTGGCTCTTGACTCATCTGACTGTCTAGAGCATTTGGCCAAGGAGCCTGGTCATCTATAGTATCATCCAAGTCTGTTCTTTACTGTTTTGAGACAGGAAAGTGTTCTGCATTAATGTAAAACCCTTATAATAGAAGACAACAAATTAAATAGAGAGACCGAAACAAATCACAAAAAAGCAAGGCAACACAGAGGACATCACCAGAAACAGGGCTCGAGTAGGGGTACCAGGCGGGTGGACGGCATCCTCCCACTTATTTTACCGGGTGGACGCCGTCCCCCCTGCCAAACAGCTGGACTTTACTCTTTGCCCTCTCTGGGACAAGTTCGGAGCTCACAGCATGCTGGCTTCGCAGATACAATCGGATCTAAGGGGTGAGCGAGGTGAGGCAATGAGCTCGATGGTGCAAGCAACCTTTCATGATGTTACTTCCTGTCGTGACGTCACTTCCGGTGACAGCGTCCCCCCACTTCTTTTTTTAGGACTTGTGCCCTGACCAGAAAGCATTAGAGGACACAAAAGAAATGCTGGAAGAAAAAATGATAAAGATGGGAGACTAAGAAGCACAAGCAGTGCAAAGACGGAAGCTTTTGGGATGGGAATTTTCCTGCCATTTTTTTTTTTTTTTTTTTTTTTTTATAAAGGTGCACCTCAGGCCAGATGAACTCAACTGCAGGTTTTCACAGGTATACCGATTTTTTGGTGACTGACTCGCTTTGGAGACCTCTCAGCTCCTATGCTTAGGTAACCCCATCACACCTTAACATATACTCATCAGACAGTGGGACTCTTGGCTTTAGGTAAGGTTTTGGTTGAACTTGCCAGTGATTGGTCCACTGAAAGACTAGCCTGCTAGCCACTGTCACCAAAGCCTCCTTACATTAGTCTAAGTAAGTCTGCAACCGTGAGATTATCCTAAGCAAGATATGTTTTGCCTATTTTTCCTGTAGAACCTATTAAAGAAACCTGTGCCTGCAGACATATTTCGGTGTGTGGTATTTCGTTCCAGGATAATAAAGTACTAATCTTTTATAAAAGAAAGGCACTGGATAAGACAATAATTATTACCAAATTTTTATTTTTATTTTGAAAGTTTTATATAGCGCGAACAAGATCTTTGCAGATAACCGAGCGCTTTACAAAGGCAAGGGGTAAGTGAGTGGTAGGGTGGGTACACGAGGGAGCATAGTTAGGAAGGTAGGTCATCAATGCAAGTAGTACAAATAAGAGGTAGCATTAACAATCAGGTAGGTCGATAATACAAGTAATACACATGTGCAAAGGGATCAAACAAGTAGTACAGATCGACGCAGAGTCTTAAAAGATCAAAAGTAGTAGTTCAAGAGTATTTAGCCATGAGGATAGCTTTTACTTCTTTCTTAAAACCAAGAGTGGAGGAGATGAGCCTGGTTTCAGGAGGGAGTGAGTTCCAGATCCTAGGCGCCATTCCTGAGAAGGAGCGTTTGTAAATAACAGGCAACTGTTGAGTTATGAGTCTTTACTGGTCTTCCGGCTACCTCCGTGGTCAAGTGCAGAAAGGGTGTACTTGGTGTTCATTTGGCAGTGCCATACTAGTTCAGGCCCAAGGATATCAGAGGTAAAAGGACTCCACCACCACGGTTGTGACCCCGTAACCCCTGAACACAACGAGATGTGATAATCAGTAGGAGCACTCCCCCAAAAGAAAGATACAGGGTATTTGAGGGAGGCTGCCCCACCTATAGGAGACCACCATGAACGGGGGCAGAGTAATCTAAAATGGGGGAGGCCGATATCCAAAGGAAACACAAAAGGACAGAATCTCAAAAACACAAAGGGGAACTGAAGATGGTGGGTGTGCACAAAACGCAATTTTATAGAGGGAGAAGTGAGCACAAAAAGCCATGGGTAATGGGAAATAAAGTTGCAAAAAAAAGTGCCACAGAATGTTTAAAAAGAAAGCCGGGGTACCAAAAACGAGCCTAGTGGGCATGAAAGGTGGCACAGAGTACGAGGAAAAGCAAATGAGGCACAAAAACCAAAGGAGAGAGAGAAGGGACACAGAAAGCCCAAGGAAAGGCCAGAACTAAGCTCAAAAGCCTAACAAACAAATGGCAACTCATGTATCCCAATCCCAATAACAGACAGGAGGAGGCATGAAAACACTTAAGTGGTGGGACACAAAGCAGAAGGAAGAGTCCTGGTACTAAAGACAAAAGTCCAATGAGAGACTTTCAAGCAAACCAGAGGTAGAAGTACCATCAGAAAGATAGACACTAGGTGTACTGTGCCTTCACCAGAGGCTCAGAGTTCCCACGTTTTCCAGTTCCATGCTTGGATAGCTCATCCAGTCTAGGTTTTTTTCCTGTGTGTTCTGGGACTTGTAGAACTGATTTTGTCATGTGATCAACGAGATGGCAATTCCCAGATCACAAATGGAAAACCCTGGGATGGGTGAACTATTTACGCATGAAACTGAAAAAATTGGCAGCTCTGAGATGAGCAGCAATGCTCACGTTCTGATACTATTTTTAGTCGCAAGCACCTCAAGTATCAACCCTGAGCACACCTATAACAGAACAACAAGCAGCCTGCATTGGTCTCTTAATAGACTCAACAGTTCGCTACTGGGTGCTCCACTAGACATTACTTCTTTCAGAATCGGGCTCACCTGCCCTGCGGAGAACCTCCTTCCGTGTCCTCAGGGTCAGGTGAGAAGCTGACAGTACAGACATGCACCTGGAGCACATGTACTAGCGGAGTGTGGCACCCAGTTGGCATCACTAAATATCTCCACACGCTCCTACCACACTACACACTTTAGGCACACTTTTCCTTCACTGTCCATTGACTCAGCTACATTACCTGTTGCTGGTGTGTGGTACTAATGGGGGGAGGGGGCGCTCATCAGAATAAAGACTAAAGCCACCGGCCTCGCACATATATTCAGCAATTATACAGCGAGTGCCAGCCACACTGACCACCTGCCACAGCCTGTCACTTGGCGCCAATGGGCTGCTTCGTTTGCGCCACATGTATCCCCTCAGGGCAGTGGTTTACCTGAATCCGTGACAGGTGGTGGAAGCCGCACCGCACGAGCTTTACCGGTGCATGAGCTGACCATCTGTGCACCCTTCACCTCTGGCCTGAAAGCCTGCCCGGACCGCCTCAGCCCAGCTCGGCCCTGGGGAGAGGCGGCAAGAAAGGACGCGCCATTAATCAGTGTAAACAGTTCGCTCAGTAGAACACACCGAGGGCCTCATTACTGCTAATTCGGGTCCAGAAGGGAGCGCTACCACCAAGGACCGCCCTCAACTGCCGCCCCTCAACGCAGTCACGAAAGAGGACGTCTGTCAGAAAGGGAAGCAAAAAACACAAGGTTTGTGGGCCTCCGGTGGTCCAGTCACCTGTGGCGCACTGCAGTCTGTTTGGGAGCGCGTGCCCCCGTGCCCCGTGCGCAGGTGCAGTTTAAGAGTGCGCCGCTCTTCAGGCGACAGAGCGTGCGCACCCACGCGCCATTAAAAAGATCGACGTGTGCGTCTCTGATCGACCTTACGTCTCTCTCTCGTGAGAGAAGGAAACCCTCGCACGCGCCCTGCGACCAATTCGAACAGCAGCCGGAGTCGTGATGTGCTAATAAAACCAAATCACACATTTAGTGGGACAAATACACCTAGGAAGACAAATCCAATCTAGCCGTATGATGCGCTCACCTGAGGTGCCTTGAGGGCTTCCATGGCCCAGAGTTGTATGTGCACACGAGCAGGCGGCTTTGTCTTTCGCTCATTGCCTTTCATAGGTCACTCCTCAACCCCAAATCCAACCCCCCCCCCCCATGTAAAAACTCAGAAAATACACAAATAATTTGCCAAGTATGAAACACGTGTCCATGTCTCAACAGTCCCTCGTGTGAGTAATTTGCCTGTAGGGTGTTCCTGTGTTGTGAGTCCGCAACTTGTACGTTTCTCTGGATTTCATATGAATTGTCAGAGGCCTATAAAACATCTCATTTGTCCGGCACGACATCCACCCCAATAGTATCTCAAAGAAACTGGCTGAGATTCACTTACCTGCCGGTAGTCTCGGAAGTACTTGTATGTTCTGCGGAACTGTTGAATTACGATTGGATCTGCAAGACAGAGGAGAATTAATTCTCTTTGCAGCCTCCCCAAAGCTACAACAGCACCACTAAGAGCCACCATCAATGCTGCAGCTAGACTCATCACAGGCTAAAAAAAAAGGTCCCACATCTCCCCAGACTTGAAAGCCTTGAATTGGCTACCATGTGGGCCAGATTTCACCTAAAAATAGCCTGCATGACCCACAAAGCCATTCACCATAAAACACCCAGCTATCTCGCTCAGAAACTGTTTATCTCTGGGGGTAAAAGATCCACAAGAAGTTCAGAAAGCCTAGTACTGAAGCCACACAGATTTAATAAGACTAAAACTTATAAACGCTCCTTCTCCGGGATGGCTCCTAGGATCTGGAACGCACTACCCCTAGAAACCAGACTTATCACATCCAGTGCATTGTTCAAAAAGGAAGTAAAGGCGATTCTCATGGAAAAATTCTCATGATCACCATCTAAGGATAACACTATTTGTTGCAAACAGATAACCTACATGGCACTGATGCTCTCTCGGCCAGCACCTTTCGCCTTATTTTATTTTGCACAACGTAGGATGCAGATCCAATCTACCTCTATCGTTTGTTTTAGGTCTGCACATTATGTACACGTATATTTGTATTTTGTACGGTTTTTGTTTAACTCTTTTTCACCATTGCCTGTAAAGCGCTCTGATATCCGCAAGGATCTGGTTCGCGCTCTATAAAACTTTCAAAATAAATAAATACACAAATAAAGGTTGTGTGGGGACTCTGGAACAAAGAACTGACGCTAAAGGAGTGAAAGAGTCTCAGTGATTGGCTATATACAGTGTGATCTTTGTGCAAAGGCAGGTTCATTATAGGGCCCCTGTTCTAAGAGGTATGACTTTTCCCCTGGTCCTTATGAAAAAAGCCCACCATTTCCTCCTTGGTTTGGGTAGCTTGCGCTATCAAAAAGGGGTTCAGCAAATGGATCAGGGTACAGACAGGGCGATCGCACCGCCTACTTACATACAGGTGCGTCAGTTTGAAAGATGCCTTCTCAAGTCCAGCTATATTTCACTGATGTCTGGTGGAGACGTTCTACTGTTGCTGGAGCACAGATATCCAGAGTGCGCAGGTTCACCCTCTGCACTCCTGCATACTCCCAACCTATCTGCTTCTTAGAAAGGGTCCATTTTCAGTTCATATTTTTTCCCCATTAGCACCGCACTGAATGCTTTTTCTATGTTTCACAACCCTCATTAGGTGGTCACTTTATCGCTGCAAGGGTCAGTTTGACATAAATGTTCCAATTTTCTTGTTTACATAATGGAAACAAGCACTGAAAAGGCCACTACCTTGACATTGTGCAAGCATTTTTTTTTCTGAAAACATCTGCAATATGCAAAAAAGTTAAATTAAATATATATAAAAATAGAGTGGCACAGCAGCCTTCGTACACCAGCCTTGGCACTGAGGAGCACACCTGTGATTAGGCAAAAAACATCAATTACTGTCCCATGCTTAAAGAAAAACTTTAATGAAACTTGAATAGACCAATCAAAGAGGGGTGACTGAAAGCTTCTGAATGTCTGTATACATGTATGCATTTTTATTATGTATTTTTGGAAAATACGGGAATGGCAATCCAACTCAAGTGGTCGCTAAGGCAAATCTAAAATAAGCAATTTGTCATGCATTTGGGGCCTATTGACTTTCCCCCAGTTTTTAGGTCGAGCCTAGAGCAGTGCATGCGCTGCTTGCTCGACTTGTAGTAAGGGGCTTTTCAAAGTGCTACCCAGTGCACGCGCGCAGCCGCCATCTGCCTTGGTTATCTATTCCTCCGGGCCATTTCACTTTCGCGGCCGCCAAACTCCTTCTGAAATGACTTCACCAGACGTTAAAGATGCTTTTCATGAAAGTTCTGTGCTCAGTTTGGAAAGGTGGCCCAAGAATCCGCGGGTGTTAACTCATTTTTAATACAGAAGTAAGCACTGTACTTTTAACTAAGTGCATGCCAACTGTGGAGCCCGCTGGGAACGACTCCATTAGCAGCTCTCTGTGTGATTCCCACATCTGGCCTAACTTAGAGATGTGGCTTCACTGCTATTGCAAAAACTGCATCGACAGTGTGCGTTTTGTACACCACGGGAATAAGTACATTAGAAGACAGACCACTGCTGGGATCGTGTGAAATCGCCAAGTGCATAAAATTGCAACTTAGTGGACTATACGGTTGTACCAAGCAAGTCAAAGGCGGAAACTCGACAGTAGGTGCCTCACCAGTTGGTGTCGCATACAAAATATAACTAACTAAAGAAAAACAACCCCCTTGATCGCCCCCTCCGCCCATCCATCCAACTCCAACCTCCCCCTCCCTGTGTTCCATGTCCACTACCTAAGCTTCCTAAGTCCATACATAACTCCCCCGCTCATGCCGTCCTTTGCGATTCGGTGAGACGTAGAAGCCGGAGATATCTGGCGCATGTGACCTCCCTAAATTCCGTGGCTAGGAGCAACAGAAAGGGTTGCCACAGTTCGTTATATTTGGATCCCTCCCCCGCCAAGGTAAGTGTTAGCTTCTCCATACCAAGTACATGCCATAGACGATGAAGCCAGCCTATAAATGTTGGGGTATTGAGAGTGCGCCAGTGAATATGTTTTGTGTCGCCGCCCCCAGCGCAATTGCTATCTGCCTGCCTCTGCGAGACCGCAGCGGGTACATCAGGGGGTTAGGGAGGCCTAGCAGGATATACACTGTCCCACTCCTTATGGCTGAGCGCCCTGCCTAATTCCTTCTCCCATCGCGCTTTGCTGGGATTGTATGTATGAGTAGAACTTACTTGCAACATCTTGTACAGATCAGAGATTAGTTTTTTATCTGATGTGCGTGTAATGAGCCATCTTTCGTAAGGGGAAAGGAGCCTATCCGCTTCGGAGGGGACATGGGGTTGGAGCGCCCAATGTCTAACCTTGTGGGAGAGGTGTGGCACCGCGGCCAGGGCGACTGACGCTGGAATCTGGGGACCACGGTTCGATCCCCGGCTCCGGCGGCAGGTTAGCCCAGCACCATGTGACTCTGGGCAATAGCTCGCTTAATCTTCCCGACGGCCCCCCAGCGCCTAGAGACCCTTACGGGTGATTGTGCGCTTTACAAATGTGGACTTACTTTACTTAAGTATCTAAGCCTCTCTGTCTCTGGGAGCCCATATACCTGCCTATATTGGGGGAACGGGACAACCCCCTCTGCGTCATATATATGATACAGAAAGCGACACCCAGCAGGCCTCCACTTTGCAAAGGCGACCGTGTCCATACCAGGAGTGAAGTCAGGGTTGTCCATCAGTGGGGTAAGCGGAGACGGAAAAGTTGTGAATTCGTGTGGGGAACCCTTGTAATGTGCGAGGCATACAAATTAGCAGGTCTGTGGGGCTTGCGCAATAAGGGAATTTCCTGTACAGGTCGCGCTGCCACCGCCTGGTCCTGAAACAGCCAATGCTTCTCTGACTCCCAACGACTCCACTCAACCAGGTGGCGCAGTTGAGCGGCTTGGAAGTAGAGCCGAAGATCAGGAACCCCAAGTCCTCCCCCCTCAGGAGCAAGCGTCCCCAAAGCACGCCTCATTCTTGATTTCCGACCGCTCCAGATGAATTGTGCAAGATCCGATTGTGTCTGTCGTATCCAGCCTGCGGGCGGCCGTAGAGGGATAGTGCGGAAAAGATAAAGAATCTGGGGTAAAATGGTCATTTTGACCGCTGCAATTTTCCCAAGCCATGAGAGGGGGTAATGCTTCCGTTGGCCGAGTTCCTGGCGGATCCTCCTGCTCAGGAGCGCATAGTTGGTGGTAACCACTGCAGGGGGAGAGGAGGCAAGTTGAATCCCCAGGTATGGAATCGTGTCTGTCGCCCATTGAATAGGAAGCAGGTCCTGCAAGTATTCCCGGGTGGGCCTTGACAGGGAGAGATCCAAGGCCATCGATTTGTCCGTATTCACCTTGAATCCAGCCGCCCGAGCGAATGTATCCAGGTCCGCCAGACATGCCGGCAGTGCACTCCTCAGAGTAGCCAGTGATATCAGCACATCGTCAGCATATAAACTGATCGTGTGGACATATCCACTGAATTTTATCCCGGTAACTGCTGGATTCTGTCGCAGTCTCAGAGCAAGGGGCTCAATATAGTGGGCAAAGAGGAGGGACGACAAGGGGCACTCCTGCCTCGTGCTCCTCTTAATGGGGAATCGGAAAGACGTATGCCCATTCACACGGACCACGGCTGTAGGGAACTTATAGCAATTGAGGATGTATGTGCGAACCCGTTCCCCCATCCCCGCTCTCTCAAAGACTTGCCCCAGGAAGGGCCAGTGAACGCGATCAAACACCTTCTCAGCGTCGATAGCGAGCATCATGTACTCCCCCGAGATACGCGTGGCTTTCTCGATGAGATGGCGAACCCGTTTGGTATTGTCTTGTGCTCGGGAATGAATGCTGCTTGGTCCGGGTCAATAAGACCTGGCATATGAGGGGCAAGGCGCGCGGCCAGGATTCCGGTATACAGTTTAAGATCTACGTTGAGGAGAGAGATTGGACGATATGTTCCACACTAAGGGCCAGATGTAGGTAATCCCCGATTACCGATTCTTAAATACCGAATCATACCGATTCGGTATTTAAGAACTGGCAATCAGGATGTAGGTATATTTATGTTATGTTATGTTATGTTATGTTAAAATGCGTTTATATAGCGCACGGCTACTCTAAAAGAGTGTCCCGGCGCTTTCCACAACAGCTACAGTGTAAAAACAGAACATGAAGAACAGATCCCAGAAGCAGGAAAAAGAAAATCCACCTAGACAGAAAGATTAAAAAGCCAAGTTTTCAGGTTCCTTCTAAATTGAAGCAAATTGGGAGTGCTGCGAAGTACCAGTGGGAGCGAGTTCCACAACTGGGAGGCCTTGAGGCTAAAAGAACGCCCCCCCCCGTACGAGCCTTCCTCACCCGTGGGACCACAACAGTAAAAAGGGATTCAGAGCGTAGAGACCGGGCAGGACGATAAAAAACCAATCTCCTCTGCAGATATCCCGCACCTGAGCCAAACAGAGCTTTGTGCACCAGCGTCAGGGCTTTAAACATAATCCGTTTACGGATCGGCAACCAATGCAACTTCCGCAGCAGCCCAGAGGCCCGTGTTCGTCTATGCAGACCAAAGATCGCACGGGCTGCGGAGTTCTGTGCCACCTGCAGGCGCTGGACCAGATAGTCCGGTAGGCCTAGAAAGAGAGCATTAGCATAATCGAGCCTAGATCCGATTAGCGCCTGCACTGTAATCCGTCTGTGCTCCGCAGATAGTAAAGGGAGAAACTTGCGGAGCATTTTCAGAATACCGAAACAGGTGCCGGACAGACCGAGAACATGCGCTCTCAGAGAGAGCTTGTTGTCAAGCTTAACACCGAGATTCTTGGCAACCAGGGAGGACTGCGCCGGAGGGCACATAGCGACCGGCCACCACTGCCGCCATTCGGGATCGATGGCACAGCCGAAGAATAAAACCTCCGACTTGCTGGAGTTGGCCTTCAGGCTATTACGCTGGAACCAGCCGAAGACCATATCCAGACAGTCCCGAATTCTCTCCCCATCAAATGGCTGATCTTTGCCACATGTGAAGAGGAGTTGCGTGTCGTCGGCGTAGGACACGATCTGGGCTCCGTAAGCCTCCACCGCAGCCGCCAAAGGGGACATAAAGATGTTGAACAATGTCTGGCTCAACACAGATCCCTGTGGAACCCTGATTTACCGAATTAATTACCGAATCGGTATGATTCGGTAATTAATGAATCAGTATTTACCGAGTCTGTAACTGCCATTGTTTCCTATGGGCCCTGAGGCCCATAGGAATCAATGTCAATTACCGAATCGGTAAATACCGATTCGGTAATTGAGGGAAATATTGAAGGGTGGCAGGGTGTCACTTTGACACCCTGTTGCACCCCTCAATTGTGCATGGGTGCACATGTTGCTGACATATATGCCCTTAGGGCATGTATGTCTGCAACATGGCACTGTTTAAAGAGCAAAAAAAATGCTTTTTAAATGGTTTTCTTAATTTACCACCAACTACTAGTTGGTGGTAAATTAAGAATTCGTAAACCCTTGTAGCACTGAAAACAGTGCTACCTACATCTCAAATTACAGAATCGGTAATTTTACCAATTCGGTATTTTACCGAATCGGTAAAATTACAGAATCGGTAAAATTACCTATTCTGTAATTTTACATGCCCCTACATACCAATGTCCAAATACCGGTCGGAAACGGCCGAAAATCGGTATTTTCGGCCGTTTCCGACCGGTATTTGGACACCTACATCTGGCCCATAGACTTATCCTTCCCGGGCTTAGGGATGACCGCTATGGAGGCTTCCAGAAGATCACTCGGGATCGCCCCAGGGTCAGCAAAGGAATTAAACAGCTTGGTGAGAAGAGGGGCGAGCAGGACACAGAACATCTTATAAAAGATAGCAGAAAAGCCATCCGGCCCAGGGGCTTTAGCTGGCTTAAGGCGAGAAATGGCTGCGATGACCTTCTCAGTGTGGATTTTCCTATCGAGGTGGTCGGCTTGGGCCTGTGTTAGAGGTGGCAAGGTGACTGAGTCTAAAAAAGCAGTCCCATCTGCGCTGTCTAGTGGGGCCCCGGTGTAAATCGTGAAATGCTTCGGCTATCGCCTTGTCCTCCGATACGCATTTACCATCCACTCTGCGGATTTCTCGGACTCCCTGCTTTTGTCGGGCCTCCCGCAGCCTATGGGCGAGGAGGCTTCCGCACCTGTCTCCCCCAGTGTAGTAAGAATGTTTTAACCGTAGCACTGCAAATTCTGCCCTATCTTGATCAAGCGCCGCTAGCTGATGGCGCGCGGCCTTAAGCTGTCTCCATACTCGAGGGGCTCCCGTCCTCTGATGTATCCGCTCCAATTACCTAGTTTGTTGTGTAAGGTCCTCCCTTTTGCGCTTACGCTCAGCATTATCTGCGGTAGAGATAGCAATGAACTCCCCCCTTAGGACTGCTTTCAGCACTGCCCACTGCATTGCAAGGGTTGTGTCAGAGTTGGCATCATGTGAGAGGTAATCAGTAATGGGAAGCTGTATGCGCTTAACTACATCCTCCCAGTGTAGGAGCGTATCTCTGAGACGCCATACCCTGGAGGGCAATGCTAGAGGTGGGAGAGTGAGAGTGGCGATGACCGGTGCGTGGTCCAATAGGGAGGCGACTCCGATATCGACCGCAGTCGTGAGTGCGCGCACTGGTGTGGATACTAAAAAATGGTCTAGTCGCGCGTAAGTCTTGTGTGCATTGGAGTAGTATGAGTATTACCGCACGCGAGGATGAAAGCTGAGCCATAGATCACACAACAACCAGGTCCTGGATCCGGGTAATCCCCTCAGCAGAATGAGCACCACTCTGGTGAGTGCGTTGACAAGATCTATCTTTAATGTTATCAAAAACTAGGTTCAGGTCGCCTCCCAGGATGACATGATGCTCTGTCGTGGCTTCCGAGAGAGTCGTATGCAAGAACCGTTCCTGGCCCTCGTTAGGGGCATACATAGCGCCATCGGTGAAAGTCAGGCCGCCTATAGCGAATCGGTAAATCAGGAGTCCCCTTAATCTCAGCTTCCTTCTGTAGAACCTCTCCCCGAAACCGCTGAGCCACTAGGATCGCCATCCCCGCTGTTTTGGTAGGAGCTGAAGAAAAGAATTGGGTGTGAAATTTCGGGGATCGTAAACGATGGTAGTCCCTTGCTAAGAGGTGAGTTTCTTGCAGGAGGCAGAGATCTGCCTGGGTGTTCTTTAGGCATGACAGGACTGCTCTGCACTTTACCGGGTTATTAAGGCCCTGCAGATTGAGGGTTAAAATCTTAAGCGTGTTGGCAGGCATATTTGGCAGCAAAAAGGACTAAAAGCATAGATATTGTGCCGCACACAGTATAACTGGAATGTGAGGTGGCCAGATGAGAAAGGGCCCTGTGGATATGTGGGACTAACCTAGCTCTAGAAGGAAGGTGGACATGGAACACTGGATCCACCCCACAAACCCATCCTCCAACCCCCCCAAAAAAATAAAAATAAGAGCAGTTGAAAAGAGGGAACTGTCCCCCATTGTCCATCATCCATCGACGATTGGTAAGAACGTAGATGGGGTTAGACTACCAACAGTAAACCGCCCCTCTCCCGCCAACGACCTGGCCATTAACAAATCAGTCAGCCGGCTGGAAATAATGTCCAATGTCAGCCCGGTGAGAGGTTGTCCAGTTCTGCGGAGACAGTTGCCAAAACAGACTTCTGGTCTTGAGCGATCTCCGCCGCAGGAGGTTTCTTGGGCCGTCGTCTATGGCCTTGCAGGCGCCATTGAGGTCTGGAGTCAGCTGTATCCTCTTTAGTGATCTCCTCTTCGCTCTCCTCCTTAGGGATATCCACCCCAGCAGTCTACAGGCCTCTGTCAGGGAACGCAGTTGGTACAGGTTGTTGTCCTTGCGAAACACCAGGCGAAAAGGATGGCCTCAGCTGTAAGGTATGTTGTGCTGTTGGAGATGCAGAGTGACAGGCCTGAAGGTTCTTTGCCGAGTGAGGGTGGATAAGTCCTGAAACAGAACTGGCATCTGGTCCCGGAACTTCACGGGGTGCATCTGACGCGCTTTTTGGAGGATAGCTTCTTTGGTGCGGTAGTCTTGGACACAGACCAGGATGTCAGACGGCGGGGCAGATGGTGCAAGCGGTGGTCCCACTCTCTGCGCGCGATCTATGCTGAGTTCCGTCTCCAGGGGCCTGCCCAGGATGTAGTTGAAAAGCTCCCTCTCGTAGGTGAACAGGTCCTTCGAGTCGTCGCCCACCTTCACTCCCCGGATTCGGATGTTATGGCGCCGGGAGCGGTTTTCCAAGTCGTCAAGGAGGGTTTGAAGGTCAACCTGTTGATCATGGATCCTGAGAATCTCCTGCTGGAGTGCCGCCATTTCCGTGTCTCTCCCATCACTCTTGCCTTCCAATTCCGCGACCCTCTCCCCAATGCCATCCATGTCTCTACGGACCTCCCTGATCTCCGTGGTGAACTCTCGCTTGAGTGTGTGAATGTCTTCTCGCAGTGCTACAAACATGGACTCGAGAAACGCCTTGGTGATAGGCTCCGCACCGTCCTCACGTGCTGTCCGGTCCGCGGTGCCTGTCGCCATGCTGGAGGCTGCCTGTCCAGCTTGTGCCTTCGCAAACAAGTCTTTAAGGGTCTTGTCTTTGCGTCCCCTGGAGGATGACATAGCTCGCTTCCCCGGGATCTAAAAGAGTCGCCAGATGCCACTATCAGCCTGTCCGTGCCTTCTGGATGTGTCCCCACCCGTTGATGTGTTTTGGCACTGGAGCTCAATGTCTCGGGGGAAGCCCAATGTCTGGTTTAATAATAGGTGGCGCCCAGGCTAGCCGCTCTGTCACTTCTCGCAAGGCCCCGTAGGTAACAAGGCCCAGGCTTCACCGCAGCCTCAACAGGTTGTCACAGTCCGTGTTACAGGCCCTAATACAATCGCACAGAACCTCCCGCTGGGCGGTGCACCAAGATGGAGGCTCAAACATCTGGTGTGCCAGCTCAGTGCGGTTTACAGCAGCAGCGTGATGTGTATCGGCCTCTCAATTCCCTGTCAACCAGAGTGCCAGCTCCGTCCTCTATTATGGCGGCGGCTAGGTCCGCCCCTCCACTGGCGGCAATCGCTAAGCCTGGCTCCGTGGTAGGCTCCCGTCGCCGTAGGGCTTCCTCACACCTCCCTCCGGCAGTAGGCCGCTGCGTGTCTGGGCTAGCGCGACTATTGGGTATCACCAAGCGAATCGCCCTACCCTCTGTCCGCTGGGGGTCGATCGTCTGCAAGGCCCAGCCCCGGTCCCAGCTCCTACTGACCACCACAGTCGGTTGCTTCACTCCATTCCTTTCGTGCTGCCAGCCAGGCCTCCCTCACTTTGCCTCACCCCGACCGACCTCACCCTCGAGCGATATGTCCATGCACCAGTTCAAAAAGGCGCCATATCGTTGCGGCCGTGCGGCCGACCCACCGGTCCTGCCAGTCGCGGCCCAAGCTGCAATCTCCCCCTGCAATGACCAGGATCCCAGGACGCCTCCTCTACGAGGCCAAGCCGCGGTCCGCCAGTCTTCCGTGCATTCCCCCACCCAGTCCCCCAGCGGCCGGCCAGTCTTCACCAAACACCGCTCAGGCTTACCGGGCTGCTCCACACTGTAGGCCGCCTCACGCTCCGGGTTTCTCCGCACTGTCCACCACGCTGATCTGGTGGTAGGCCCTCAAACCGGAGCTCCAAGTCGTCCCCTCCGAGCAGGTTAGTAGCCTCAGGGATCCAAACTCGCGTCCCGGAGGGCCTGGCACAAAATGGCGGTCCGGGTTCACCTCTCCAGCTCTATAGCAGGCTTGCACCGCCATAGTGTCAAAATCTTGCCTGCCACGGTGGGAGCTGCAGCCCAGCTGACATCGCTAGTGCTCCTCCGTTCTGCACTGTCCTCTCGTCGCCCCACAGGTCTCTCCAGGCTCGGCTGTCTCAGGTCTCCTCAAGATGGTGGCCCCGGCCCACCTCCCCCACGCTACCTCAAGCCGCAGCCGCGGGGGGGGATCACCAGACCGCCACCGTCAGGACCGCTTCAGTGTAGATCACAGCGCCGGTATCAGGTCTCGGGTCCCCCGGAGCATATGGAAATGCTCAGGCCTCCCACTGCTCGGTCGCGGCCTCCAGTCTCTCGGGCCTACTACTGCTCGGCTGCGGCCCCCGGTCACTTCTCCCTGAAAGCCGCAGAAACTATCGGCTCGCAGTCTGCCTTCAAAACGGCCCCTCAGAGGTCGGTTCCGCCTCAATATGCTGCCCCGCATCTCCAGGGTCACTCCGCTCCGAATATTGGAGCAGACAGCTGCGATAACGGCCAAAAAGCCGGTGCTAAGTCAGGCCGTCAGCGGGAGCTCCGGAGCCGAACGTCCGTTCACGCTGCCATCTTAGCCACACCCCGTGAAGTTTTTTTTAACCTAAGAAGCTTCGGTTTAAGCGGGTATTTCTCGTCGTTGGAAACTGAGTGGTTTCTATGTGTAGGCAGTATGGAAGAGCCCACTCCACCTGGCCCTCTCCTGCCCACTCCACCTGGCCCTCTCCTGCCCACTCCCCCTGGCCCTCTCCTGCCCACTCCCCCTGGCCCTCTCCTGCACACTCCCCCTGGCCCTCTCCTGCACACTCCCCCTGGCCCTCTCCTGCACACTCCCCCTGGCCCTCTCCTGCACACTCCCCCTGGCCCTGTCCTGTCCACTCTCACCTGACCCTCTCCTGTCCACTCCACCTGACCCTCTCCTGTCCACTCCACCTGACCCTCTCCTGTCCACTCCACCTGACCCTCTCCGACCCTCTCCTGTCCACTCTACCTCACCTGCCTACTCTACCTGACCCTCTCCTGCCCACTGCACCTGGCCCTCTCCTGCCCACCGCACCTGGCCCTCTCCTGCCCACCGCACCTGGCCCTCTCCTGCCCACCGCACCTCACCCTCTCCTGCCAACCCCACCTCACCCTCTCCTGCCAACCCCACCTCACCCTCTCCTGTTTTTAGAAGGCAACCACCCCCTTCAGCACTGGCGCTATATCACTCATGGCATGGATACTGCCCTAAGTTTGGTTGGAGCAAGCAAATTTAGAGAGCCGGCCTTCCGCCAAGGGTCAAGGTGATACCCGCACTACCCATCTTTCGAAGTCACATGTCTGAAAGATAACTCACTCCAGAGACCTTTCAGAGACCTTACTTAGATCTGAATTCACCAAACTGACTGAACTAGGACTATCACTCTAGAGTCCTGCTAGTCAGACTAACTCCTGCCTGACATCTGACTGACTACCTCTTGTCCAGCTCTACCAGTCTTTCACTCACTGGCGTGAACAGGGCACTTTTTTATCCCCCTTTCCCTTTAGGGTGGGACTGTAAATGTTATCAGATTCATTACAGAACCAGGAGCATCATCTGCCTCTCATTCTATCCCCCAAACCACCATTACAACAAGCTCTGCAGTTCAGCAGGGAGGCCAAGCAATGGATGCTCATGCATGGCCTCTGAGCTCGCCAGTCTGTGAAGCTTGGAAGTCCATCCGTCAGAATCTTGCAGGTCCTCCGGGCTCTTATTCTACAAACCCGGCCCCTTTTACAGCAGCAGAATCCAGATTTGCACTAAGTTGGAATATAGTGTGCCAATCACATGTTGTACACTGTACGTGGAAACATAAGCCTGTCCAAGCTTCGCACGAGTCTGGCGTCCTTTATGTACAAAGCAATCTGTGGCATGATAGCATACAGACACAGTTACTATATCACAGCAACACGGATGGCGCCCAACTCCGCCTTAGCCATACCTTCACGGCATAGCCAATAGGTCTCGCTTTTAGGACCTTATAAGTATTTAGTTATGCAGCACAATATCCTTGGTGCAACAACATCAACTGTTGCATGACTAAACACTTACAAGGTCCCAAAGGCGAGACCTACTGGCTATGCCAATGCTTGTTTCTCATCTGTACAGCATCCCAGATGCTATGCAGCATGGCGTTCAAAAAAGAAAAGAAAAACAATATGTGGGAGGCAGTGTCATTTTGTAGGGGCAGGCACCTACAAAATGACGCTAAAACTTTTTTCCTGTTTGCCTATCCGATTTGGATTGGTAATACCAAGAAAAACAAGCATTGGCAAAGCCAGGCGGTCTCACACATGCAATTGCTATTGGCTTTGGCAATATGTTCTAGCAGTGTTGTACACCAGAGTGGCTGCTGTTCAGCATGGCTAAAAACGAATAGGGTAAATTAGAGTGGCATGGAATGGAGTGTCCTAAAGTCGAGTAGTATGGAGTGTTATGGAATGGCATAGAGTGGCGTATAGCAAAATGGAGTGGCATGGAGTAGCGTAGTGTTGTGGAATGTCCTGAAGAAAGTAGAGTGTTCTAGAGTGGAAGGGCGTAGAGTTGTGTCGTAGAGTGGAGCCCAGTGTCAGAATGGAGTGGCATAGAGTGTTGTGGAGTGGTGTAGAGGGTATTGCATGGAGTGGCGTTAAGGGTATTGCATACAGTGGAGTAGAGTGGCATACAGGGGAGTATATTGTCAGAGTGAAGTAGAGTGGAGTAGTGTGTCACAGAATAGATTGGAGTAAAGTAGAATAGAGAGGAGTAAAGTGGCATGGAGGGAGTTGCATAGTGTCCTAGAGTGGAGTAGTGTCATAGAATGGCAGAGAAGAGTGCAATAGAGTGGAGTAGGGTGTAATTGGAGCAGAGTTTAATGGAGCAAAACATCATAGCGATGAGTATCATGGAGTGGCCTAGAGTGAAGTGGTGTAAAGTACAGTGGTGCAGAGTAGATTGGCGTAGAGTGCAGTGGCGTAGAGCGCAGTGACATACAATAGCTTAGAGTGCAGTGGCATAGAGTGGTGCAGAGTAGATTGCAGTGGCGTAGAGTACAACAGCGTAGAGTACAACAGCGTAGAGTGGCGCCAAGTAGAGTGAAGTGGTATGGAGTTGTGCAGGGTAGAGTGTAGAGTGGCACACAGTGCAGTGGAGTACAGTGGCATAGAGTTGAGTGGTGCGGTGGCATAGAGTTTAGCAGAGTAGAGAGTCAAACAGGGTCGTAGCGTGTTGCAGAGTAGAGAGTCCAACAGGGTCGTAGCGGGCACAGATTAGAGAGTCAAACGGTCGCAGCGTGGCGCAGAGTAGAGAGTCAAACGGTCGTGGCGCAGAGTGGAGTGGCACAAAGGGGAATAGAGTAGAGTGGTGCAGAAGAGACTAGAGTAGTGTAGAGTGAAGAGGTGTAGAGGGACGGCGTGCAGTGGTGTAGAGTGACAAAGCGTGCTGCGGCTTAGAGTGCAGTGGCATAGAGCTGAATGTTGTAGAGTATAGTGGGGTAAAGTGCAGTGGGGTAAAGTGCAGTGGTGCAAAGTAGTTGGCGTAGGGTGCATTGGTTTGAGTAAAATGGTGTAGAGTATACTGGCTTAGAGTGCAGTGGTTAGGAGTACAGTGGCATAACAGACTGCAGTGGCAGAGTAGATTTTCAGTGTGGAGTAGAGCAGGGTACAGTATGGCAGTGCACGGTAGAGCGCAATGGCAGAGTACAATGGTGTTAGGTGCAGTGGCACAGCATTGATTGCAGTGACGTAGAATGGAGTTGCGCAGTGGAGTTAAGTGGTGTAGAGTGAAATGGTGTAGAGAGGAGTGGTGCAGGGTAGAGTGGATTGGTACAGGGTAGAGTGGAGTGGTATAGAGTAGTGGCGTAGTGCACGCTGGCACAGAATGCAGTGTTGCAGAGTGGTGTAGAGTGGCCTAAGTGGTACAGTAATTTAGAGGGGCATTGAGTGCATTGGCGTAGAGTGTAGTAGAGTGGTGTAGAGTAGAGTGCAGTGGCATGAAAAAATGTGGAGCAGAGTAAAACGGCATAGAGTTCTGTGGCAGAGCTGCAGAGTAGAGTGTCAGAGTGCAGTGGTGTAGAGTAGCGTAGAGTGCAGTGGCATAGAGTGGTTCAGAGTAAAGTGACAGAGTGTAATGGTATAATGTGGCGTGCAGTGATGCAGAGCAGATTGATACAGATTACAGTGGCATAGAGTGGATTGTTTTTTAGTAAAGTGGTGTAGAGAGCATTGCTGTAGAGTGCAGTGGCATAAAACAGAGTAGCGTAGAGTGGATTGGTGCAGAGTGGAATGGAGCGGCTTAAACTGCAGAGGCATAGAGTAGATTGTTTAAGAGTGAAGTGTTTTAGAGTGAAGTGGTTTAGAGTGTAGTGGTGCAGAGTAGATTAGAGTGACTTGGAGTGGATTGGTGTAGAGTATTGTGTAGAGTGGAGCAATGCAGAGTGGAGTGGCAGAGAGTTCAGTGGCAGAGAGCAGTGCTGCAGAGTAAAGTGACGAAGAGTAAAGGGCATGGAGTGGTGCAGAGTAGAGTGGTGTAGAGTGCATTGGTGTAGAGTGGTGCAGTGGCCTAGAGTGCAAAAGAGTGGCGTGCAGTGGCATAGAGTGCAGTCATGCAGAGTAGTGTGTCAAAGTGCAGTGTTGTAGAGTGGTGCAGAGAGCAGTGACAAAGTACAGTGGTGCAAAATAGAGTGGCATAGAGTGCAGTGATGTACAGCGCAATAGTGTAAAGTTATGTAGCGTATAGTGGTGTAGAGTAGAATGTTGTAGGGTATAGTGGCATAAAGTGCAGTGGGACAAAGTAGCTGGCATAGGTAGACTGGTATAGGGTGCTTTGGTTTTGCGTAAAGTGGCTAATCCTGGCTCTTAAGGGTGGCGGACATGGTTGGCAGGGCTCTGTCAGCACGGACGTGCACTTCTGAAGCTGCAGCTGAATTTTAACTGCTGCGTTTTTAAAAAAAAAGTTGGTCCTTGTTTTAATTCATTACCTGCTGCTAAAATTGTAATTTTGCACTGCCCTTACCTCGTGGTGGACCGGAGTGGTCTCCTTGGGCTCCTGTGTGCCTCCACTGGTCGGGTCCGTCCGTGCGAGCGGACCCGCCATCTTGGGGGTAAGTTGGGCCACGTTCTAGTGGTCGGGGCTGCACGCTCTGGGCTCCATAAAAACAACACTGGAGCAAACGCGCAGCTGGCGCGCGCCAAAGGCAAGCCCATGTGCGCCCGTCCGCGCCAAGGAGGCACCAGGTGCCAGTCACGCTGCACGTTTTGGTCACTCTGAGGAATGTCGACTACCATCCGGCCCTCTGTACCCTAGAGAGTCTCTCTTACATATCGGTAAGCACCACGCTGACAGGGGGACACTTAGGCTGCTGCACTCAGCCTACCCACGGGCAGATATTCTTGCTGACGATCTCTTGATGTGTGGGCTTCTGAATGTAAGGTCACTGCCTAGACATAGCGTGGAGATCCAGCTGATGATAGAGACACATGAGCTTGATGTCTTGTTTATGACGGAAACATGGACTTGCCCTGATTGTATGGTTGATCCCGGCTGGGCCTGTCCATCTGGTTTCAAATTTTTACATCTCCCTAGGCCAAACGGGAGGGGTGGGGGGTAGGAGTCATCTATAAAGCAACTTGGAAGATTGGAACCATTAACATGGACCCGGCTGATGGTACGGAACTGTTGGGCCTATCTATTCAGAGCTGCTCCGGGACTATTTTTACTGGTGTTTTATGCTATAGACCTCCAGGGGCTTTTTGTGCTCAGCAGCAAAAATCGCTACTAGCTACCCTCACTAACATGGCAGCTACCCACCACAAGCTGATAATTCATGGGGACTTTAACCTTTGGTTAAACGGTTCCTTAGACTTAGGCTTAGTAAATCTGCTTCACTCTTGCGAAAGCTTTGGTCTTTTTCAGCAAGTCAAAGAAGCTACTCACAAGGCGGGGCACCTCCTTGATTTGGTGTTCACTGTTCCAGACCTGTTGGTTATGGGGGAAATCTTGCCTATGGACTGGACAGACCATTCCCTCGTCAAATTTTATGTCAAAATCAAGGGTTCCCAGACTAGGGCTCCTCAGGTAATTAAGGAATTTTTGTGCAGAGACTGGAAGGCTCTTGCTCGAGTGAAGTCCTCTGACTTGGTGTTTAAAGTTGGAGAGTGTTTTGCTTTGGATAAGCAAGTGGAGGATAACTATGCCTCACTCTGCGCAAAAATTATGGTGTCACTGGAGTCTTATGCCCCCCTTAAAGTACGTAGTTGCAAGAGGAAAACCTCTGCCCCTTGGTTTAATGACACGCTGAAAAACTTGAAACGGGGTTGTAAACAAGCGGAGAGAAGTTGGAGGCGTGATTATGAGGAATCTAACAGGCTGCAGTGGAAGAATAAAATCTTGGAATATAAGAGTCTGATCAGGAAATCTAAGGCTGACTACTTTTCGTCCTTGATTTGTAATGCTACCAACAGTTCTAGGAGTATTTTTAACATACTAAATAATCTTACTAGCCCAGAGTGTGCCAAGAACTCTATTGTCCCGTCTCAGGAACTCTGTGAGAATCTTGCCAAATTCTTCAAGGAGAAAATTGAGTTAATCAATGAGGATTTGGAGGACTCTCCTGAGATCGGCGGACTCTCGGCCACCGGACACGGGTCTCCGGTAGATAAGACAAATGATCCAGTTTGGCCGCGGGGTGAACCTTTACTAAAACTCCCACTTCTGACGAAAGAAGCCTTTAGTGGGCTGGCACGGGGGATTTCCTCTGGATCTCCTTTGGACCCCGTGCCACACAAGATTTGGAAGGAGTATGAGTAGGAACTATTTCCGACTCTCCGCCTAATTTGTAATCAATCTCTTGCCACTGGTATTGTTCCAGCCCAGTGGAAGCAGGCGGTGATATCTCCCCTGTTGAAGAAGCCTTCTTTAGACCCTGAATGTTCCAAAAATTACAGACCAATCTCCTTGCTGCCTTTCCCAGCCAAAATTGTCGAGCGTATGGTCAGTTCAACTCTCAAAACATCTGGAACAGCATCACTTATTAGAGGGGGATCAATTTGGCTTCCGGCCGGCTCATGGGACCGAAACGGCATTGGTCACCGCCGTGGACGAGCTTCAAAGGCGTGCAGACAGGGGACAGGCAGCGGTTTTGATTCTGCTTGACATGTCTGCCGCCTTTGATACGGTCAACCACGAAATCTTACTGGGCCGTTTAAGTGATGCTGGGGTGAGAGGTAGTGCCCTGCTGTGGTTTCGATCATTTGTGCAGGACAGACAGCAGGCGGTGTCCTTGCCCCCTTTTCAATCTGTGTTTTCTCATGTTCCACACGGGGTGCCACAGGGATCAGCAATTAGCCCCATCCTCTTCAACCTATATCTAAGACCTCTGATCTCGCTTATTAAAACCTATAAAATCAAGATAATAAACTACGCGGATGACACGCAGATGATCCTCTCCTTTGAGGGAGAGGAATCGACTCCTGTGGAGGTATTCCACAATTGTCTGCGGGATACGTCACGCTGGCTGAAGAACAACTCTCTTCAATTCAACGCTGGGAAGACGGAGGTGCTTTTTAGCGCTGGGAATAAGATCTCCTGTCCTTTATCAGAGAATTTTTGGCCCTCTGAGACAACGACCAAAGTGCGGCCAGTGGAATCAGTCCGCAACTTAGGGGTTATGCTTCATCAGAAGCGGAGCATGGAGACTCATGTTAAAAAAACGACCTACTGCTGCTTTGCTATCATGCTGTCTTTGCGGAAGATCATGCCATTACTTCCACTTCAGGCGCGCGCCCAAGGGGCTAGGTGCACTATCCTTAGCAGGATAGATTATTGTAATGCCCTACTATTGGAGTCCCCTGGCTTCTTGTTGGATAGGCTTCAAAGAATGCAATCAGCGGCTGCTAGGCTGGTCCTGGGGCTTCCTAGGAGAGCACACGCGCCGGCAGCCCTGGCGAAACTTCATTGGCTCCCGGTGAGACAGAGGGTACAATTTAAGGCCCTCTGCCTCGTTTTTAAGGCTCTTCATGGAATAGGTCCTCTACCCCTGCAATCTAAATTTGCCTGGTATACCCCAGCCAGGCGGCTTCGCTCTTCAGCGGCTAGGCTGGTGAGAGTGCCTATGTTTAGGAAGGTCAGATCAGGGGGTAGATCTTTTGAGGTGGCTGCTGCCAAATTATGGAATCTGCTCCCGTGCCAGATTAGGCAAATTGGGGAGCTTCTCCCCTTTAGGAAAAAGGTTAAAACTTGGCTTTTTCCCCCAAGTAATGTAATCTGACTGTCCTGTTCCTGTCCGACTCTCGTCCGTCCTTTTTTTGAGCCTCCAGCGCCAGGATGCCTGCAAGGTGATATTGCGCTTTATAAGACTAATAAATAAATAAAATAAAAATAAGTGTGAACTGGTGTAGAGTGCAGTGGCGTTGAGTGGCGCAGCGTAGAGTGCAGTAGCGTAAAGTGGTGCAGCATGGTGTACAGAGTAGTGGCACAGAGTGTAGTGGTGTAGAGTAGATTGTTTCAGAGTAGAGTGAAGCAGAGTGCAGTGGTGCAGATTAGAGTCCAGTGGCATAGAGTAGTAGCGTGGAGTGCAGTGGCATAGAGTTGAGAGGTATAGATGGCACAACGTTTATTTCAGTGGCCTAGGGTGGAGTGGCACAGTGTGGTACAGTGGCCTAAAGTGCAGTGTCATAAGGTCTGTGGCGTAGAGTAGACTGTTTCAGAGTAGAGAAGTGGCGTATAGTGATGTGGTGAATGGTAAAGTGGAGTGGTATAGAGTAGTGGCGTTGAGTGCAGTGGTGAGGAGTGGTGTACAACGCAGTGGCGAAGAGTGCAGCGGTGCATAGTAGAGGGGGTAGAGTGCAGCGGTGCATAGTAGAGTGGGGTAGAGTGCAGTGGTGCACATTAGATTAAACTGGCATATACCGCATTGGCGTAGAGTGCAGAAGAGTGGTGCAGAGTAAAGTGGCGCAGAGTAGATTGCCGCAGAGTTTAGTGGCAGAGAGTGATGAGGCAGAGAGGGCACAGCTGCAGAGTAGAGTGTCGTAGAGTACAATGGAACAGAGTAGAGTGGTGTAGAGTGCAGTGGCATACAGTGGTGCAGAGTAAAGCGACGGGGATTCCAATTGTGTAGAATACAGTGGCACACAGTACAGTGGCTCAGAGTAGATTGGCATAGTGTGTATTGGTTTTGAGTAAAGTGGCGTAGAGTGGAGCAGAGTGGCGTAGACTGCAGCTGCAGAGTAGACTGCTTCAGAGTAGAGTAAAGTGGAGTAGAGTGCAATGGTATGGAGTGGAGTAGTGTGTCAGAGTGCAGAGTAGATTAGAGTGGGTTACAGTGGATTGGCATAGAGTTCAGTGGAGAATAGTGGCAGAGAGTGCAGTGTTGCAGAGTATACTGTTGTAGAGTGCAGAATTGTATAGGAGAGGAATGTGCAGTGCATTGGCGCAGAGTAGAGTTGCATAGAGTAATTTGGTGTACAGTAGATTGGCATAGAGTGCAGTGGTTTTCAGTCAAGTGGTGTAGAATGCATTGGCGTAGAGTGATGTAGAATAAAGTGCAGTGTTGCAGAGTAGGGTGGAGCTCTGACTCCGCCGGAGACCAGAGGCCTCTGATCTCCGCCTCTCCCATGTGGCCGCCCCAACCCAGAAGGGAGGCATCCGTCACCACAGTATGGTCTGGTTGGGGAAGGGAGAGGGATCTGCTGTTGAACCAATCCTGGTTCGTAAGCCACCACTGCAGTTGCTGAGCAGTGCCCTCCGAGATCTGAACGCAATCGGACAGATTTCCCTGATGCTGCCCCCACTGGAACTTAAGGTCCCACTGCAGAGCCCGCATATGCCAACTGGCATAATCGATCAGCAGGAGGCCAGGAGGCCCAGCAACCTCAGGGTCATTCTGACCGAAACCCGGGACAGAGGCTGAAAGATCGGAATCATAGCCAGAATATCCAGGACTCGCTGTTCGGAAGGATAGACCCGAAACTGCTTCAAGTCCAGAACCGCACCGATGAAGAGGAGTTTCTGAGAGGGAATCAGGTGCAACTTCAGCACATTGATGGAGTACCCCAGAATATGCAGGTGGTCGGCCGTAGTCTGGAGGTGGGCGACGACTGCCTGGAGCGAGCCCGCAGATGAGCTGCGACCACCGCCATCACTTTCATGAAGACCCAAGGGGCGCTGGTAAGGCCAAAGGGGAGCACGGTAAACTGAAAGTGCTCGTGGCCTACTATGAACCACAGGTAACGCCAGTGAGCCGGCAGGACGGGGATGTGAAAGTAAGCAGCCTGCAAGTCAAACGCTACCAACCAGTCTTGCAGGTCGAGGGCAGACAAGACCTGAGCAAGCGACATCCCCGAGGTACAAAATAGGATGCAGGCATATGTCCTTCTTGGGAACAAGAAAGTAGTGGGAGTAACAACCACAACCTAATTCTGGGACAGGGACGCGCTCAATGGCTCCCTTGGCCAAGAGAGCCGTAACTTCCTGCTGGAGAAGGGCTAGGTGATCCTCCGACTTGCAGTGGGATCTCGGTGGCATGGCTGGAGGGGTAGTCTCGAAGGGGAGGGAGTTGCCCTTTCAGACTATTTTGCAAAACCCACCTGTCCAAAGTGATGGTGCACCGGTGGGGGAGGTGATGGCGTATCCGGCTGCCCACTGGCGTTTGATGGGCCTGAAAGGACGGACTAGGAGGATTTGGAGGCTGCTGCAGTTGGTGGACTGGCCCGCCTGCTGGCTCCCGGAACCTAGCCGGTTGTTTTCACGCCCCCAGCCGCGCAAAAACTGGGTAACTTGCTGCGGCCTGTGGCCCTGGGTAGGGCGTGGTACCCCTTCCGTAGCCATGAAAGGGGCGAAAAGCAGACTGCGCCGAACGGGAGCAGAGGCCCAAGGACTTGGCCATAGCCCGTGAGTCCTGCTTTGTCGCCAAAAAGGCGACGCCCATCAAAGGGCATGTCCATCAGAGTGTTCTGGACGTCCCCTGAAAAGCCAGTGGACCCCATCCAAGCGTAGCGGCGAAGCGCTACCAACGTTGAAATGGTCCTACCCAGAGAGTCGGCAGTGTTCCGCCCACAACGGATCATAAACTTTGCTGCATCTCTCCCAGTGGCAACAGCCTGGGAGAGCACTGCCCGGGCCTCCTTCGGACACTGAGGCAGCACGGGCACCACCGTATCCCACACATTGCGCGAATAATGGCCCAAGAGACATGCAGAGTTTACGGACCGCAGTCCTAAGCTGGCGTAAGAGAAAATTTTCTTGCCAAGGGGGTCCAAGGCGCCCGGAGGAAGCGACTCCAGCAGAGGTGTAATGTGGTCAACCGGCGCCGATCAAGATCCAGCCCTGGATCCAAGGGGGGCCTGCAGCAAAGACCTAGACCCCCCCCCCCAACCAAGTCCGCAGGGCCCGAAGGCGCGCTAGAGGGGTCGGTACAACCAAAGATGGCATGCATCGCCTCATAGAACGTACAATGCTGGGCGGGTGTCACTCAGGGCCTCGGAAAGGGAGGGAAGCTCGGAGTCGACCCATCGGGCTCTGGGTGCGGAGCCGCGGGAGGAGCACCACCTGCGGGCTTCGTCGGGTCGGCGACCGACGAGAAGTCGAAGAGTGACGATACTTCTTCACTTCTTATGCTTCGACTTACCCGACCCAGAGTGCAAAGACTTCGATGGCTTGTAGGAATGGCGATGGCTTTGCGACTGGTCCCTCGACCTCCCTCTCAACCGGGACCTCGAACAGCGCGGAGCAGACTATCGTCGTTCAAGCAGCTTTCGGGACCGCTCCCGCAAAGCCTTCGGCGTAAACAACTGAGAGTCAGAGCATGACTTGGGGTCGTGGTTGCACTCCAGGCAAAAGAGGCACACAAGATGCGGATCCGCCACCGACATTAGCCGATACAGGAACCGCAGGCCTTAAAACCGGGTATCTCTCGTGCACCGGTTCAGAGTAGAAGACTCAAAACACGAAGTTGACAAAAGTAAAGAAAAATGTAGTAAAACAATGACTGAGGTACCGCTCTTCCTGGATCTGCGGAAAAAGAAAGAACTGACGTCAGCGCGTGAGGGCGGCATCTAAGTAGCTACCGCGACGTCATCCCGACGACCACGACGCCGACAACGGGCATGGAGCCAACCGACGTCACCTTAAGACGTGCAGAGGTACTGCTGCTGAAAAAACTTTCCGAATCCAGTCTGACGCCAGGGGTAATTCTAAGGTAAGGAATCTATAACTAACGTGTTTCTTTCAGATACTTTTTTTGCAAAGATCACTGCTTATATCTTTCAGAGAACAACTTTCACCAAATCCATGTCATGCTGGTGTCATGGCTACAGAAATAAAAGTAACGATTGTGTCATTGCATACAACATTGTGCATCACATTACGTATTTTTTACACTATCTAAACAGGTCTCCATTGAGAGCAGGAACTAAAACAGCAATTGATTGGTGAGCATATGCTATGCAAAAACTGTCTCCCCAGACACATTATCTTATCTTCCCACAAAGTCAGAAGATTGAGCCAATCATTACGCACCTGAGAGTAAAACTTAATTGCTTACTATTTGAAGACACTTTCAACATACCCGCTTACTTCGCCTTCGATTTCTGTGCATGGAAGATTTCTTCATTGATCTATTTCCACAAGTAATCCCTTGTAAATTCCCACGTTTCACTGCCCTTATGCTTTGAATCTTGGTTCCTGCTGACTAGTGATCTCAAATGTGACATTTTTGTCTGTCTAATATGTAACTTTTTCTGCAAATTTTCTATGCGTACTCTCCTTTTTTGGACCAGATTGTTTTGTTTTTGAACCTTCACTTCTCTTGCATAGGGCTCGGTTATCATTTTGGGACTGCTCCACAGATTATTCAACTTTAGAATATCCCCAGGGTGCCAGACTGGATACATAACATTTAACAACAATGCTCCGACATGCCAGTAGGTGGTATCATGAGGCTCAACGCTGACTTCGTTCCACAGCGGAAATGATGAATGGTGCATATAAAAGCCACCCCTGTGTGCGGACGTCGGTTTCGTTCTGGACTTAGCCCGAGTCCTCAGAGTCCAACAATAATCACAATAATCAGCAATACCAGTGTATATTCCTTGATTGGGACCTTTTGAGATTGGAAAAAAGACCATTCCACAGAACAAGGAGGAGGGAGGGCCGTGAGAAATCTGCAGTTTGATAGAGAATCCACCAAAAAGCATGTTACCGTAGACAAGTAACTTGTTCTTCTGATTGGTACTTCCATCTGCAGATTCCTCACATTTTTGAATAGATAAAATAGATGGAAAGAGGATGTTGCCTAACGGCTAGTGCGGTCGACCTCAAATCTGGGAAACCGGATTTGAATCTTGGCAACGACGCTCAACATCTTGTGATTCTCCCCGTGCCTAGCAAAAATGAATGTGTCAGTCTAACGAAACTGGTGCTCATGTAAAGCGCTCTGATACCGGATACATTCGGGTCAAGTTTGCGCTATATAAAACTCAGAAAAAAAATAAAATAACGAAGCAGTACCTAAGAAGGCGGTGGGTCTGTGGAGTGACTCAGATCAAAAGGTCCTGCAGGACCAAAATGCCCTTCCCTTTGGACCAGACCGTGAAGACAGATTGTGTGCACACACCCACTTCGTAGCCTGACAGAGGTCTAGTACAGGCACTCAGAGTGCCAGCGCAATGGTAGCAGCCTTGACCCCGGTAGACTGGGCCCTCAACCTCTCTGGAGGCTCTTACTTGTCAAGCAGATCTTGAAGCAAGGGACTATCCAGCATCACAAAGTCATTTTTTACACTGCCTTGTCTTTCTTTGCCCCAGAGAATCCCACATAGAGCTGATCGCTCATCCAATGGCCTTTGTTGCAATCGACGTAAAGGCTCAAAGCTCTTTTAGGGTTTAGCCAATGGAGTCCCTCCTCCTTCTTAAAGGTGTGAGTAGAGGCAAAGACCTCTGGGAAAATGATTGTCAAACATGAAAAGTAGTAACAACCTTTTGTTTAAAGGCTGCCTTGGTCTGAAGTACCACGGGGTCTGGGAAAAAGGTGCTAAGAGGTGCTGCACAGAGAGAGCCTGTAGTTTGCGCATGCAAAGAACTGAAGTTACCACAACCAGAAACAGTCTTCATAGTCAGGCGTCAAAGTGAACAACTGTGCATGGTTTTGAATGGGTTGCACATTATGAAAGTGAGAACCAAATTAAGATCCTGCTGCGACATCACATATGGTTTTGGAGGAAATAAACGAGTCAAACCTTTCCACAGAGAGAGCTAAAATTCCAGGGTATAGTATAGCTTCATGGAATATAGCTGGATTGATTGAGAAAATAGATATGCTAGGATGGATGGATTTTGTTAACAAACACAACATTATATGTCTCCAGGAAACTTGGTGCTTGGAACATGTTAATCTTGACGGGTTTGTCTCTTATAATTTACCTGCTTTGCAGTCTACAACTGGTAGAGCAAAAGGGGAGTTGCTAATACTTATGTCCATTAATCTGCCTATAGAAGTCAAAATAATCATTAATGTTGGATGCCACTCACAGGTACTTTGGTTACATCATAAAAATGGCCGGGAAGTTTTGCTAATTAACTTCTATAATGTATGTGATATATGATCATATGAAATTGGGATCTTTAAAATCTGTAGCATATAGACATGACGAACAAAATTAACGTAGTGAAGACAACCAAGGGAGGGCGGGGAACAATTGATTGATGTCCAAAATATCGCACCCACGTGATGAGCGATAACGTAAATTAACGTTGATTGGGAAGCATAATCTAGAGGCACCGAAGGCAGTTAATGCGGTGCATTGTGGGAGTTGGAGTGCCAGGATCCGAGTAAGAATTAGGACGATACCGGGTTATAACGAGGGATTTGATGGGTGTAACACAGTATGGTTAAATAGGGGTTTACACACAGATGGAATTCAGTTGATATCGTGAATAACGCACAAGCGTATTTTAACACCTGAAAGAGAGTATCATGGGTTACATAGGGTTAAGAGAACTTTGAGTAGGAGGAGCCGCGTAGGGCGGAGAGACTACCCAGGTGCTTTTTAAACAGATTGGAGACTGAACACATAGATGCTGTTTGCCCGTGAGGTAAAGGGAAGGATTGTTGAAAGGTAACCACCCGGTTTGATGAAAATCTGCTCTTAATTTATCATTTGGAAGGTTTGCATGTAATGGAACCGTAGTACCGAAACTATGTGGCACATTCAAATTTGAGGGAAGTGTGGGAGATTGAGAAATGGGGATGTGGATATCGACTTAGTGGTGGCTTTTTAGCTACGATTAGCGGGAATACGTTAATGATGTGGAGGAATCATGAGACAAGGGCGCGCAACGCTTTTGAATTATAAGCAGCATAGGCATGTAGTTTGAAATACTTGGTACTAAAACATTGTTTTTTTAAACCGTAGAATACCCCTGACGAAGGGCCACTTATGGCCCGAAATGCATTGGGTTATCTGGATGAACTTAAGAGGATTACTCACAGTAACGCCAAGCTTCAGATTAAGGCACGTTGGCATTTCTGCAGCATTAAAGGTTATCGTGACAAATGTGAGACGTCTCTCATGTGACCATTGATAAAACTTGGGATTAAAAATACTCATTGTGATGAAAATGAAAATTAAATAAATGATGAATAAATCTGGATTAACATGTTGCATCATTGATATGCACACGTGATCGCTGTGCGCCTGGACATGGTGTGAGAGGTCGCACCATTTCTTCCGTTGTTTTTCACATTTTGTCACACCCTTTCCTTTTCTTGATGATAACCATTACGGACGTTTACAATTGTGTATCATGCTTTTGAACTTTTGATTTATGAATTTTGGTCTTATCTTTACCATGACTAAATAAATTGAACCTTACTTGTCATTTTGAAGTGGCCTATAGCCTTTTTGTGTATGTGCCTTTGAATGCCTTCATACTCATCTGTTGGTATAAAGTGACATGCTAAAGTAAGAATTGTCTAGGACCACTGTTTTATTTACCAAGAAGCAACCTCGGCAGAGGCCAAGATGGCTCCAGCTCTGACTCGGACAGGACGATAGGAACGGGGTCGTCCTTTTGCGCCTGTGCCGGCGTGGATGTTCCAGGGACCTGCATGGATCCTGATGCACTGCGGGAAGTCAGCTATAGTGTTGGAGTTGAACCCAAGTGGATTCCGGAGGCACAGATTGTCGACCCGCAGGTGGAATTCTGACTGGAGTCCTCTGCAGATCTTAGTGGCCCACAGATGCACCTCAGGGAGCCAGAAGGGTGCTAGAAATTCACAACATAGCCTCCATAAAGGCCTCAATTTGTTGCATTGTCACTGACAAACTGGCTAAATCGGGATGAAACAGGATCAGTTGTCGGAATCGGCTCTTCAGCAAAGGCCCAAGAGCATGAACATGAACTTCCTCGCGACTTTTCAGGATGAGAGTGGTGGGACTAGGATGATTCTCTCTCAGTATTTTTGTGCTTCCGCTCTAACTGGAAGACTTGGACCTCAATAGTAGCCTGTCACAGGAACATCCTTGAGAGCGGGAACAGGCCCTCAACTTGGAGCAAAACTTCAGAGACTTCTTTTGGTGTTCACTGAAGTACTGCTTTGCTTCGCATTCCCAGATCGCCTTCTGGTTCATAAGAGCCAGAAGGAGTCATGTCATGTGCCGAAACCAAACACCAGAGGCATACCCTTTGGGAAACTGTAAGACGTCTGTTTGCAACAGACCATGAAGGCTTAAACTCTGCAATTTTAGGAGGGATAGAGTTTCCTTGCACAGTGGAATGGTTGTTTTTTCTCCATAAAAACTCATCAAGTGAATGAAAAAATTTGGAGCAAGCTATGGATCTGCATGCAAGGTGCAAAAAGAGAGGAATGAACGTCATCATGCAGGCGTGGGGCTTATACACAGTTCCTTCGTGACGTTCGGGTGGAATAAAGCCAGCTTGGTAACACACAACGCCACCTACAGGTGAACGGGAACACTGCTATTAAATCGTCTGGATCCAATCAGGAGTTTGGGGAGGTTTTCAAGGCGAGGAATTTGTGGTTAGAAGAAACCAACAGAAATATTATTCACCTTATATTTAAAAACAAGTGCTTTATTCATCCTAAATAATATTGATTAACAACTAAAGAAGAAACACTGCAGGCTCCCAGCTCCAAGATGTACTTCCTACGACGATAGCCTATACCCGTCCTGAAGGCACTGTACACCAATCCTGCGAACATGCCCGCTCACGGCACTGCTCCGTACACAATCTCTACCACCCCCATTGTTCTAACGTAGTTCCTCCCTGAGCTGTTAAGGGAGTAAGTTTGGACGCATCGTCTTTGACGATAGGTCCGTGGTATTGGGATTATTCCCTGTCCCAGTTTAGTTCTCACCTCCTAGTTCCATTCACCCATCCCCCGTATCGGATCTCACACATCACCCACCCCGGCAAGGCACGTATTCTGGAGGTGCCCTATTATCGTCCCTATAGGTCACACCCGCCCCCCCCCACCCCCCCCCCTGCAGGTGGCACACGACACGTCCCAAGCCGATTTTACCATCTTGACACTCAACACACGAGGCCTTCACACCCCACGCAAACGATACACAGTCTATGCAGATGCGAAGCGGCAGAAAGCCTCAGTAATTTATCTAGAAGAGACACACCTCACAGGTGGAGGTGAATAAGCTGCAGAAAAAATGGCATGGGACCATCTGCGAAACGACCTACTCAGCATATGCCCGCGGCTCGTTGATCTGCGTTTGTACCGGGACCCCATTCCAGGAATTGTCACGGGTGGTGGATAAAGAAGGCAGATTTGCCCTACTGGAAGGTCTGCTAGATGGCCAGTCTGTACTCCTAGGTAGCATTTACGCCCCAAATGTGGATCAGGATAAGTTTTGGGCCCGACTCTCGAAAGTCCTGGCCCAATTTGCGCACACACCGTGGATTTCATTACAAGACAGGAGGCTACATTATGCATTAATCCTTCAATGCAGCTCACAAACAGCCGCTTACATCACAAAGACTAAGAACAAGAATAAAGTGACATCATGGTAACAATAGAAGGCATGTGCCAGAGAAGATCTGCCTCTTTTAAATGCGGCTCTCAAACAGATAAGTTGTCTTCCTTACTAGCTCTGATGCTCTCATTGATACTGACTTTATTGGTACTGTTCATCTTGTTTATACTTGATAATTTAGAATATAGTTGTTGAAGTGATTGTTACTTAAACTGTTTCTATGGTGACAACCCTTTTCTGTCTATACCTCAAGCTACTTGCTCTGAATGGTTTCTTTCAGGTTACCCTTATCGTAACCCCTCCCTTAAGACTTCCAATTTACGGTAGTCTTCACCCATTTTCGCCCCCCCCCCCATTTCTCCTCACCCAATGAATGTCCAATTTTGGAACAGCGCTGTTTCCGTCATTTTGACATTTCGATTTGGATCTTCAGACTCGCTTGGGGATCCCAAGCGCTGGGGCACCTAAAGCCTTGAGGTTCCCCCTTTGGTTTACCTTGACGCGCTCGCTCTACATCTGCGAGCGCGTCACCTAAAAATGTATCTTAGACGCGCTCCCTTTCCGACCGTGAGCGCCTAGTTTGTACTCCTCATCGTCCCGCATTAGAGGGATGACCCTCGACAACGGCGGCGCAACGCGCCGTGCCCTCTAAGGGTCATCTCTCTACCCTTTCAAGATTGTGGCTCGAGCACGTCTGTTGGGCATTTCGGACGCGACGATCAGTTTTTCTTCGTTTGAGTATCGTTTTTATCACCAAAACAATACTTCTGGGACATAATTGTAGGCACATCTAGCGTACGTTATTTTCGTATCTTTTAGCTTGTCACCTTCATCAAAAAATATTTTTTTTAAAAAGGGAGTTAATTTAAAAAATTGATATTTCACATAAATAATTGATAATTGATCATTTGAATATATTAATTAATTGAATTCTGGAAAACACTATAAGATGGGGAATCAACAGTCTTATTTCCCTTTTTTAATAATTTACAAGAAATAATTAATAATTAATTTCCTCTATCTAAACAGACATATATCGACACTATGTCTGACATGGAGTCCGACGACGCAGTCGCTAGCTCCCCTAGCCAAACTAGCGATTCTTTAAAAAAAATTCTGAAAAAAGAAATGAGGTCATGCATGCTAGATACACTTAAGGAGGTGATGTCCCACAAAAGAGCACTGAATAACGATGTAGACACTCCTCGTGAGCATGAACCTTCATACTCAAAAGCTCCTAAGAAGGTCAAACACAACGAAGGCACTACTGGGGGTGTTAACCCACTTGACTTGGGAGGTCCTAGCACCTCGCGCAGTTTGGGAGGCCATAGCGCCTCAAGAGATATTGGTGCCCCTCGCGGCACAAACAGGATGGGTGTCCCTAGCGGCACAGTTTTGGCGGGTGCCCACAGCGGCACAATTGGTGATAGTGCACGTGTTGTTGACTCAGACTCTTGCTCTGAAGAAGTCTATGATGAGCCTTACGACGAGTTCGTACTTGATTTTAATGACAACGACTTAGACGACATGGATCTAAATGCCCTCTCTGAGGCTGATTCCTCCCCTTCCTCAATAAACGCAATTCTTGATCCCCTGGGCGGTGAGATGTTCTCCCCTAACAACATTTCCCGTCCTAACAGCTCGAGATGGTTCCCTCACGAGCATGTTGCTAAGTTCGTTACCAAATGGCTAAGGAACTCTCTCTTGAGAGATACACGCAATACCATGCGGTGTGAATGCCCTAGGCCATGTATCGATGATAAGGTCTGCCAGACCCCTAATCTCGATCCGGACCTAATTACATTTTTATTTAAATTGGGAAAGGATCCCAGGAAAGGACTTGAAAGGGCACTTAAGGCGTGTCAGGATCGCCTTCTGGATATCCTCGGCCCCCTTACCAGAATCCTTGACCTAGCGGAAGAATCACATATTTCAAATACTCCCCTCGATGTTAATCTAATTAGAGGCTGGAGCCAGAGGGCGATTGTTCTCCTAGGCAACGCAAATTCGGGGCTTAATATAGAGAGAAGAAAGACTATCCTTAACAGGATTAACCCAAAACTTGGTGACCTGGCAGAGAAAGAACCCTCAAATAAACCCAAAGGCCTGCTCTTCGGAGAGGACATGATCAAGACGATCGGAAAATATGTTGCCACCCAGAACCCAGGCCCAGAACAACATGAGAAGAGTCTTCCCTACACACCTTTTTGGACTGGCGGGAAGAAGGGGCCGCTCTTCCGGCCGTGGAAACTTCCGGCCCTTCTCATCCGGTAGAGGAAGAGGTACCACTGGTAGAGGCTTCTACCCCTCCAACAGACAATTTTACCCTCAGAGAGGACGAAGTTCGCGTGGCAGAGGCTTCTCCTCCCGTTGAGCATCAAACAACAACACTCAAAGTAAGTGCCTTTACTTTTCTTTCCCCTCCCAGGGTCGGGGGGAGACTCAAACTATTTTTTCACATCTGGAAAAGATTTACACAGGACCCGTGGGTTCTAGAGACAGTCCGAGGCTTCAGAATAGACTTTGTAGACATTCCTTCCCAGACCATTACACCCAGACCTCTGGATCTTCCATTAGAACATCTAGCAATTGTCAAAGAGGAAGTTTCCTCTATGCTCAAGAAAGGTGCCATTATCGAAGTTCCTTGGTCCCCAAAAAAAATTGTAAGTACCCTCTACTTAGTCGAGAAGAAGGACAAAGGTTGGAGACCAGTGATAAACCTTCGGGAGGTAAACAAATACCTCGTTTATCGTCACTTCAAAATGGAAGGGATCCATCTTCTCAGGGACCTTCTCCTTCAAGGAGATTGGCTGGTCAAATTGGACTTAAAAGATGCCTTTTTTACCATCCCTATGGCCAAAGAACATCAACCCTTTCTACAATTCATTTGGGACGGACACCTCTTTCAATTCCAGGCACTCCCCTTCGGTCTCTCATCCGCCCCTTGGTGTTTCACCAAGGTCATGAGAACGATCGTGTCCATCCTGGGAGCGAGAGGCATTCGTCTCTATCTACTTAGACGACATCCTCATCATGTCTCAAACTCATTCCCAAATATTGGAGGATCCCAAAATCTCCATGAACCCGATAGAGGACCTCGGTTTCATTATAAAGAGGGAAAAATCCATTCTTTCCCCCTGCAAATCTCTAGAGTTCCTAGGTTTTCACTGTGGACACCTCCAGTTGTCTCCTCTTACTCCCCAAAAAGAAAATTGCAAAAATTCGGAAAGAGATCAGGTTTGCTCTGAGACGACATTCCCTCTCTCTCCGAGAATTGGCCAGACTCCTAGGTCTACTTTCTTCTTCGATCCAAGCTATCTTCCCAGGCCCTCTGAACTACCATGCTCTTCAGAGAGTGAAAGCCAATGCACTCAGGTCCGGTCTTTGGTACGGGGACCATGTTTCATTAGATCAACAAGCGAGACTGGAACTCAATTGGTGGCTGGACAATTTGGACGCCTGGAATGGAAGGGCTATCTTCGGCTCCGGACTTTGTTTTAGAGTCAGACGCCAGTAGCATTTACGCCCCAAATGTGGATCAGGATAAGTTTTGGGCCCGACTCTCGAAAGTCCAGGCCCAATTTGCGCACACACCGTGGATTCTGGGAGGTGACTATAATTGTATCCTAGACCCCACCCTTGATCGGTCCCACCCCCTCCCAACCCACTCCCCTACACACAAACAGATTGAGAGATTCAATACATGGGTAACGCAATGGGCACTCACAGACATCTGGCGCCTACACCACCCCAACACCCAACTGTATTAGTTTCATTCAATCCCCCACAACCTCCGAGTCCGATTGGACAGGTTTTTATGCTCTGACAACCTAACCACTAAAGTTCTCCGGTCGGATTACCTAGGCAGGGTCGTTTCGGACCATGATGCCCATCTCCTGAGCCTGATCTGGAGACCCCCACACCCACCAGTCCCCACATGGCGTCTTTCGCGGGATTGCCTCGCAGATCCAGTCTTCACCGCCAAACAAAAGCGCAGCCTCCAAGACTTCTTCACACATAACACCGGGACCTCTTTGTCACCCCTCATAGAGTGGGATGCTTTCAAATTAGTTGCCCGAGGGGATTGCATCACACAATGGGTAGGGGTTAAACGCACACTTGAACAGGCTATTACACTGGCGGAAACGCAGCTGGCGAACGCTACTAAACGAGTTTCTCGTCCGCAACCGCGACGGAGGTAGCCAACGCAAAAACTAAATATCAGGCGGCATGCGCTGACCTGCGTAAGTACAACTTCAGGATATATGCGACCCGAATGCATAAAGAGCGAGACAAGACCGGCACTCTACTGGCTTGGCTAGCCAGACAAGAGGTAGAGCAGCACCCTATAACGGCAATCATCGACCCCCGTGGGCACCTGGTGAGGTCCCACAGTGAGATCCTCCAGGCGTTCCACTCTCACTATACCCACATTTATAGCAACCCATCTACGCCCGAGCAAAACACCATTGATCTATACCTCGACTCCCTCATACTCCCCAAGATATCCAATGCAGATAGAGCACACCTAGAAGCCAAAATAAAACCTCGGGAAATCACACAAGCCATACGCGCCCTGGCTCGCAACAAGGCCCCAGGCCCGGATGGTTTTCCCCTCGAGTATTATGCCACCTTTTCCTCCGTCCTGACCCCCCGCTTAGCAGTCATGTTCAACGAGGCATTAGCCTCGTGAATATTGCCACGATCCCTAGGAGAATCAGTCTTAGTAACCTTCCTGAAACCCGGTCGGGATCCACAGCTACTGACTTCCTATCGCCCAATTACATTCCTGTCCGCGGACTGCAAGATCCTTGGGAAACTCTTGGCCGACCGGTTATCCCAAGTAATTAGACCGCTGGTACACCTGGATCAATGTGGATTTATCCCGGGTCGTAACACCTCCCACAACATACGCCGTCTCTTTCACATCCAGGACCAGGTGGGTGACCGATATACCCGGGCAGCCTGCCTGATTCTGGATCTGGAAAAGGCCTTCGATACCCCAAACTGGCCATTTCTTTTCTCAGTGCTACATCGCGCGGGACTAGGCCCAACTCTTTTAGCATACATACGGCTGCTATACACCAACCTCATCACTCGGGTTCGCCTTGGCCGCTACATCTCAGCGGAGATCGAGGTTCGAGGGGGCACCAGACAAGGGTGCTCGCTGTCACCCCTACTCTTCGCGCTCGCCGCGGAACCTTTGGCCATCCACCTACGACAGGGGGGGGGGTCACAGCTGGGGTATCCCATTGGCCGACACTATCCATTGCGTTTCTATGTACGCTGATGACCTTCTCCTCTACATACAAGACATTACAGCCGACCTTTCCCCCATCTGGGGTTCACTCACGGAGTTTGCCAGCGCGTCCGGGTTGAAGGTGAACTGGGACAAATCCATAGTATATCCTCTACACTCTGTCTTACCGCCCCAGGACGTCTGGCTAGGCCCACAAAAACTGACCTGGCACTCGGAAGCCCTTAGATATCTCGGGGTCCACCTCTATCACTCTCCTGCAGACCTTCTAGAGGGCAACCACGGACGAGCGCTGGCGAGCATTCGCTCGCAGGTTGGTGTCTGGCGGACTCTTCCGCTAGCCCCGATCGGGCGCATAGCTTTAGCCAAAATGATAATGGTCCCTCGACTTCTATACTACTTTACCAATCTGCCAGTAGTCCCACCGAGATCCTTCTTTCGCGACCTTGACTCCCTGCTTAGTTCACTTATATGGGGCAATGGTAGACACAGGATCGCGCTCACCAAATTAAAACTTCCCACCACACAAGGTGGACTCAATGCCCCCTCCTTTAAGGCTTATTTCCTTGCAGCTCAGCTGCAATGGCTCTCTTTTTGGTTAGCAGACAGACACCGCATCGAGACTCTCACCACCACGGAGAGGATCCCCCTCTCGGAGTTGCGCCGTCTCCTTGTCCCAGGCTATAAACCCTCGAGGGCCCTCCCCCTTCAGGTAGCAGTAGCACATAGATGTATGCAGCGAATCCACCGCCTATCCCACACACGCGCCTCATATTCGCCTCTCCTACCGTTGGTTGGCTGGCCCAGACGGGAGCATTTCTTCACACCAGCTACGTTACGCGTATGGACAGCCAATGACGTAACGGAGGCGGAGACGTTGTTTGAAGGTGGCCAACTTAAGCCATTCCAGCGGTTGGTGAAAGAGCATGATCTCCCTGCCGGCCAGTTCCTGCTTCGCCGCCAACTCCTTCTACATTTCCGACCATACTATGACCTCACCCAAGGGAACCCCCTACACACCCAGTGGTCCACACATTACTATACATGGGGAGTGGTCGACACCTAACCACCTGGCTATGTAAGGCAATCAGGGAACTCACCAACAAACCTCTTGATGAATTGCAGACTGTATGGGAAGAGGAAATAGGGAGGCCCCTTCACGATTCGGAATGGGGATGGGCATTGGAATCCCCCAAGAAAGTCTCACATAACTCCAGGTTCAAAAACATACAATTCTACATACTCCACAGAGCATATTGGACACTGGCTCAGTTACAACGAATCTTCCCCAACACCGAGTTTCTGTGCCCCAGATGTCTCACGCAGGACGACGGCTTCCTCCATATGTTCTGGAGTTGCCCTGGGTTACAAACTTACTGGTCATCTATCCACGCCACTCTCATAGACCTCACGAAACTCACACACTTCACCACTTGGGAATGCTGTGCACTAGGCATCTTTCCGCAACGGAAGAAACAAAGTCCCTGCGAGGTTCATATCCCTGGCCCTCCTTTTAGCTAAACGAAACATAGCTATGAATTGGCGTTCCCCCACCGGTCCCCCCCTTGAGGCCTGGGAGGGCGCCGTACTTAAGTGGGCTGCAGCGGAAGAGGACGCGATCCGGGAGGAGGAGGTAAAAGGGATACGTAAAACACCAATCTCTTTGGAATGGACATTATTACTCCACCGCTTTAAACAATCACTAACACCACCACCCCAGCCACAGGATACGCAATCCTAAACGGACCCTTCCATCGGTCCCCCCAGACCGCAGTCATGACCGGGAGGTTCCTCATAGCATCTCGTTCACACTATTCACAGATCACACATGCCGGGCATGTGCTTGGGTACCCCTCGATTTGGCCCAGACGTATCTCCCCTCCTTAATTCCCCTCCAGATACGACACTGGAACTTATCCTACTCACTCTGCCTTGCCACATACCCCCCCAGTACTCCTCTTATCGAGATCCATATTCTATCCCTGGTTCCTTCCCCCAGTTCTGTTTGGCAGATACTTAGCTTAGTACTCCCGCACGTGGCAGTTATTAGGATTGAATGCTTCTCCCCCACGAGAATAGTCTAACCTTGAATATGTACTTTACCTATACGATGTATATATGTCATGCTTTTCAAAAATGCCAATAAAAAGATGTTTAAAAAAAAACTAAAGAAGAAACATTGGCCTTGAAATGTACAGCGGGTTGCACCTTGTCCACACAAGGGTCTCTGACATGTAAAAAAAAAAAAAAAGGCATTGTGTAAAATATGGGTTCCACCCATTTAGTCTAAAAAGAGTTTTTGCATTTGAATAACCCCTTTTTAGGGCTCGCTGGTACTAGTTGCCTGTCTCGGGGGAATGAGGGACAAAAGGGTGTTACGAGCTTGAAAGCCGGATTTGGGTGCGCGAACGCGCACGTTCCGTCCCGCGCCGTGCACATGCGCACACACAGACAGACACTCGCTCACACACACCCCCTCACCCCCCCACAGTCACACACACACGCATACACAGACTCCAAGACACATACACACGCACGCTCACACACATACACAGCCCCCCGCCGCCGCACGCGCGCGCACACACACATGCCCCCCGCCCTCGCAGCTCAGCAACAAGGCGAAGCCCCACTCACCGGCTTCCTTGGTGCGGCGGCTCTCCTCTCATCGGCAGCTGCAGGGCCCGGCAGCAGGACTCTTCCTCCCTCCTTTGGCACCGGGGCGCAGGGTAGGCTCCTGCCTGCTCCGGTGCTCGAAGTCCGGATCCACGTCCAGTGAGAAGGGGAGTTCCGAGCGGTCCCGGCGCAGGCAGAACACCGTCAGCAGCATACCGCAGCGAACAGTAAATCAACTAGGGGAATCGGAGAATACCCTAGTCCGGTCTGGGAGAAAAGGGACACAGACGGGAAACCTCACGGATGGACAGTGATGGTAGCTGCCTACAGCACTCCTCCCCTTGCCGGTTTTATCAGTCGGCAGTGTGTCTTGTCTCTGCCAGGCAGGGAGAAGGGGGGAAACGGTGTTTTTGGCCAGCGCAGGTTACCGACCTATTGAGAAAGCGAAACGGTGCAGGAGATCCGTCCACATAGCCGACGTCACAGATACAGGAAACGATAGGTTGCGCAAGCGCGTCCCGGTTAGCGGAAGCCGCTGTTCTCGTGTGACTGGGTGCGGACACGTTATAATTTTGAATACGACATAAATCGGACTTGGGGACGGTGACACTGGCGACTTTACACATAACAGCGACTTTAGTACAATGAAAATATTGACAGGTACAATACAAAACACGGGAAATCTAATATATTACGACTGTCCAAAAAATAAACTTATGTTGGAAACCATTACAATCTACAGGAACGATGTATTTTAATTATGATAGATGGCTATTGCAAATATTATAAAGTATTACGCGGGTGAATCGAGGTTTTTGTAATACCTTACATCAATCCATTGAAGGGGCATTGTCACGTTGGTCCTTCTATTTTCTTGCGTAGATAGGCTGCCTGTTTCTGTATATACACGGTTATTTTACTGGCAGCGTTCACACTTAACAAAATTAATCGATCTTCCGAAGCACCTGTCCCAGACCAGAATAATACTTAATCCAAACATTTATTGTGTTTCCTCAAATTTTGCAACCCCTTGTTGCTATATTGTACAATTATAGCTTTCATTATATTCTTGAAAGGCTGAATAATAATAACAATAGTAATAATCACTAGTATATGCAGTAGACCATTGTGCTCTCTACCATGCCTATGTGACTCTTAGAGTATATCCAGGTTTGGGAAGAAGTGTCTCGGGCGTCCTTTAAACAAGCATTTGCAATGCAATAGGTCTCACTTTTGCGAAAGTTTAAGCTATTAGCATTGTAAATGACAATGCCTTTTATTTATGTTTTAAAAACAAAAACATAAATAAAAGGCATTGCCATTTACAATGCCAATAGCTCTAACTTTAATAATGCGAGACCTATTGCATTGCAAATGCTTGTTTGGATTTTTACTGAGTGAGATTAATTAACTGAGTCTCACTCTCAGAAAATTCACAGAAATTGGACTGAGCGTGCTAACCACCAGTATCCACCTTTTAAGATAAGGTCATCTACGCAGCTAGGGTGGCCTGCACTGGGCTGGTTACTTGTGAACACTGTGACAATACAACTGTGCTCAGCCTGGTATTCATGTGCATGTAGCCTAGAGCAGGCGTGACTCTGCGGATTGGTGCTGACCTGGAATAGCTCTTATAGTGGGAGTGGCCATGCACAGAGTAAGACTGTAGTGCTTACTAGAAAATCTTTGGTGTTTTCACTGCATTAAAAATATAGGCAAAATATGTCCTAAGGTACAGTTTCGCTCCACTTAGGCCTACAGGATTAAGCACGATACCAACCTGGGGTAAAACACACACATCAAGTTTAAGTTTGTAGTTCCCAATAACCCACATTCCCATCTCATAGACCTATTGGATCTGTCATATTTCTTAAAATCAGATTTCAGGTCTTTATCTGGTGGGCAATTTAATTACTCTGCTCCTCAGTGGAGGGAACATAGGCCTCCCCAAATCAAAAGAGTGATCAACAGTGAGTATCTCAGTTCCTGTGAAAGGAAGGGTTGGGGTGAAATCTGCATCTGATAATTAGCTTGTTACATGCTCTTGGGTTGGAATACCCTTGCCAGCTGGAACAAAGGAAGAAGCCCATCCCTCATGAACCAACACAGGAGGGTTGGGCCAGACGTGGGGGGGGGGGGGGTGATATGGCATCCTAGGACTGATTAGGGGCACCTGGCCTCCATTACTTTCCACACCCACTTAAACAGCTCTGCAAAAGAGACCACCAGTTAAGAAAAACCTACAACTGGGTGCGACGAAAGCAGAAATGATGCCCAGCTGAAAGGAGAAGCCACCTAATTCCCTGCAAGGATGGACTAAAGACTTTGACTGCAGATAACCCCTAAAGCGAGGGGGGATCTCTCCAGGGCCAGTGGCACCTGGCCCCCTGTGGAACAATTGGAGGAAAGGAGCTGCTGGGGGCCTTTGTGGGATTCCCCTAGGATCTCCATGGATTGGCCCTAGACTCCACCCCCATCCCCACCAGGTGCCCTTCAAGAGGGCAAGAAGCTCTTGGGTATGCAGCCAGGAGATTGTATTGATGGTGGATGGCAGAAGGGGCTGAGCAAGATGCTACCGCCAACAGAAGAATGGCACAAGTATCCCAGCAGTGGAAAGGTCTGAAACCGGGAGAAAAAAAGTCACCTCTCTAGCTAAAGCGCCCTTTAGAGGCTAGGAGGTCTAAAACATGAACTTAATTTCTAGGCCTGGCCACCAGGAGTAAATGATAAAGAAAATTAGTCCAAAATAAACAGACATGCATCTTCAGAGAATTGCCTTTAACATACAAAGCCAAAACGAGAAGCAGAATGTGTGGAGCTTCCTCTAAATCCTCCTTTAAAAATCCCTCAGGGGAAGGCTAAGCTCCTAGGAGTAGCAGCAAACTCATTTGTTCCTTTTAGATGGAGAGAAGGCGTGCATGAGGGCCCCTTCCCAGAGGCTGTTTTGGCTCCAGTGGAGCATATTCCACGGGGCCTAGTGCAATCCCTTGCTCACGAAGGATTAGTCATGACTCCGCCGTAGACTGGAGCCGAAAGAAGGATGCTCTACCTCCCGCCCTCCCCCATATCTGGGTTTCCCTGATCCCACAGCACCAAGAAAGATTCTGTGTGCAGAGAGCCAGCGGTCTCACAGAGGTCTTGAGGCCCTCAAATTGGTGCAGTTGTGGGTGCCCTAGGTCAGACAAGGACACCTACTAAAAAAAAGAAAACATGTGGCGAGGCCGTTCCATAAAAAGAACAGTGCAGGCAGACCTTCACCAAATATTCACCATTACCAGCTAAATAATAATAAAGGCATTTGTTAAGCACGCAGCTACCCCAAACGGGGTGTCCCGGCGCTATAGCAGACAGAGGGGAGGGCGAGGAAATGCACAGAGGCTAGTCATTCCGACTAAAGAGCCCTGCGGAATACCTGTTCAGACTGAACCATACCTAAATGGGGTGGTAAATTATTCCAACATTTGGTGGCGCCCACCTCAAATGATCTACCTCCCATTCTAGCTTTTGAAAACCGAGGGATAGCTAGGAAGTGTTTGTTGTTAGATCTTAAAGATCTGGACTGTTGATAAGGTCGGAGTCTCCTCCTTAGGTAGGCCGGCCATCTTCCTTTCTCTGCTCGGAATGCGAATGTCAGGGCCTTAAATTTGATACGTATGGCAATTGGCAGCCAATGATGTTGACAAAGATAAGGAGAAATGCGGTGTCGGAGCGGGCACACCGCAGTCTAAGCGGGCTGCGGCATTTTGAATGATTTGGAGTCTGCGGAGCAAGCCCAGCGGGAGACCCAAGTATAGACCATTCGCCTAACCAAGGTGAGAGCATATCAAAGCATGGACCACGTTTTGCACTAGGCAGGTAGTTGATGAATTTCCAAATAATTTTGATTTTACCAAAGCAAGCGCCTGAAACGGTTTGAACCCGTGTCGAAATGGACAAATGTTTGTCCCATCTTACGCCCAAATTCTTGACCGAGTCCTTAGGTGAAGGGGCAATGCCTAATTAATAAGGCCACCATAAATTTGAAGGGGAGGGGGAAGAGGGTTGGTTATAAAACAAGACCTCGGTCTTATCTGCATTAAGTTTTAAAAAATTGCGGTCCATCTAGGCGGCAGTGTTCTTAAGGCACTATTCTAGCGGGTCAAAGGTGGAGGTTGACATCACTAAAGGTGAACAATAGCTGGGTATCATCCGCCTAGGATGTTATTTTAATTCCAGCATTGGAAATAAGCTCTGCCAGGGGGGTTAAATAAACATTAAAAAGAAGCGGGCTTAGAAACGAGCCCTGGGGAACACCCCAGTTAAGAGGTTTGACAGAAGAGGTGAAAGGGTAGGTCCGGACCTGTTGTTTACAGTCAGATAAGAAAGATGACAACCAATTCAGGACAGTTCCCTGGATGCCTATGCCTTTAGGCCATTCAAGAGGTTGGGGTGGGAGACGGTGTCAAATGCTGCAGATAAGTCTAACAGCACTAACACCGCCTTAGAGCCTCGATCCACAGCCCATCGTATTGAATCAGCCATTTCAATCAAAACTGATTCCGTGCTGAAACCCGGGCGGAAACCAGATTGAGATTCATGAAGAAGGCCATTGGTCTCGAACCCCGCCAGTTGCTGATGCACTCGTTTCTCTAAGACCTTAGCTGGAGAGGGGAGTAGAGAGATAGGTCTATAATTACCAGTGATTTCTGGATCAGCGTTTGCTTTTTTTAATATGGGCAGGATACAGGCATGTTTCCAGGCTAAAGCGCCCCATAATGCCTCTCCAAAGAGTTATTTCGCATACTGGCTGGTTTCTGCAGTTCCCCAAAATGCAATCGGGCACCATTAACTGTTGGCTCCTGTCTTGTGGGGCTGCAGAAGGTATGTCAGCCCTCACAAATGGTTTCCCAAAAGTCGCCCTACCTCTCCCAGGGACATAAATCCCTGACCCTGGGAGAGGATTCGGTTTTCAAGCACTGCCAGAACTGGAGCTTTTGCTCTTGGACTCAGATGTGTGGGGACCCTTAGAGGTTTGTCCTATGGCTACATTATGTGCCAGTAGAAAGTGAAGTAAGGTACAAACATGCTTTGAATTGACACGCTTTATTATCAACAGGGGTATTGAACAATTAATGTTAACCGTTATAATGAATACATATGACTGATTGTATCGTTTCCATGGATTTAAATGATGGTTCCCTATTGAAACACAACATGTGACTTATTTTATTAATGTGGTGAACCTCTGACAAAGCGAGTAGGCCTGCCTCATTTAAAATCACACTTCCTTATCTTGTAATGTTGCATCTTCTTTGGGTAGGCGGGAGAGGGAGCATATTGTAGTAACAGGATTTACGACCATTAGGGGTGCAATGTGATATAAGGGTGTCCCAAGAGTATTTCCATCTACCCGATGAATATATTTGCAATCTAATTTGTAGTATTTAGTGGTGTGGGGATATGTGAGTGAGTGAGTGAAGTACTTTTTCTTTTTAAAAGATAAAGCATAAAGCACTGACTGGATAATACTTTGAGTGCTTGTGACATGCAAGCGATTTGAGATTGCTAGCCCACAACACCCCTCTAAGTAGGCTTGGACAGCTCTGCTACGCTACCCTGAGAGCAAGTGCTTCAATGGTGTGGATGGATCCCAGTAATAAGACAATTGCGAACCTTTTACCTCTGAAGGACTCCCATCCTTCACAACTAACACAAATTCTTATGCTTTGCTTTGTGGAGAAACTGGGAGGACGAGCAAGTAAAGTATGGATATTGAAGGTTGCCCCAATCTCTCCCACGTCCCGGGGCATTGAACTACCAACAGTTCTGGGACTTTACCATAATTTGTTTATAGTGCCAGTCTGCCTAGGGCCTTCAGGGCGACTATATAGGGGCTTAAGCTGATCACAGCTCACCTGAGTGGAGAAAGACTGCCTTTCAGAGCAGAAATGAGACATTAAGCAAAAATTCTTATGTGTTCTTAGTGGGCGACGGGGATGGTGGCAACTCCTAGATGCAGAAGTTCAGCTCAAGTAATCAAGTCAGTTAATTTATTACTAGTTTGCTATGCAAATGCACAAGAGTGGGCAGTACTTTTGGCATTAAAAGGCTGCACAGGTTGTTCAAGTCATAATCAGGATTAGCGCCAAGTTGTTTGGTGTAGGCATTGTTCTGATGCGCAGCTGGATATGTTTGCACTACGTGAAAGGCTATGGGCAAGTCAGCTAACGAGACACTTGTGAACAAATAATGTCTGCTATGTCACTGATCGAAAAGAATCGATTTATAAGGCAGCATACACGAGAGCAAGACTTCGAAGCCCTGATGCCATATTTTTTGACAAACACAGCGCAAAAGGCCACACGGGGGGCAGCATGTCACGTAGCAACGCACTCCCGACATAATAGTTAACCATTTCAGTTTAATTATTAATCACCATCCGGTCTATCGTAACCCCAGTGAAAGCGGAAAGGCACAGAGGAACCAACCCCCTGCGCTATACAATGGTAGTGTCCAAACGTGCACTAAACTCCCGTATTAACTGTTTATGCCCCCATTGCACTGAACTCACTCTTCCCCTGCACAAAAGTCACCTCCCCCAGGTCTCTAACACTCTCTCTGATTGCTGCCTTCTGCCTGTGCACATGTTTTCTTGGAGGGGGGGAAATTAGGGGTTTCCCGGAGTAGGGAGCGTGTGACAGTGACCGCAGACCCCACTGCTGCCCTATTAACCATCCCCCAGAGGCGATGCCTGCTGCAGCTTTCCTGTCCAAGTGTACACAAGAGAGAACAAGTTAATCAATCAGGGGGGGTCCGCTGAATGGACCATAATGCAGACGATTGATATGGTAATGGGGGCGCAGCAGCTGATGTGGGGGAGCTCATAGATGGCGGTCACAGATAACAGGATTCAGGTGGCATTTGTATGCAGATACAGTGGAATCCAGGAAGGGCGAGTCGAGGCCCAGCCGCCATCGCCCCATAGACTCCATAGCCCCGTGCAGAATATCAGCCTCATGCGAGACAACTGCTCCATAAAACAAAATGGCCCTCTGGTCGTGACGTGTCGCGAAGGTTGACCCTAACTTGACATGATGCGGCTTCTGAAGATGGGTCCAGACTCGCACAGCACCAAGAGGCTCAACTGTGGTATAAGAATATCCCCCTTGCAATGGTCATAACATGGCGCAGCCTGCAAGCACCTTAAGACACTAGCGCCAGCATCCTAAAGCGCATGCCCCATGTTCACTGAATTGACAAACCCTGCGTTCCAGCAAGGCGTGCAACAAGGAGGGTAGCATCAAAACTGAAAGTGCAAAGTTGACGATGGGAAAGATGGTGGTCTTCTGTGGTAAGGGAGATGGGTATACTCAGGGCTTTAAGTGGGCCTGGTCCTGGGCAGCTCTAAAAAGCAGGTGCTGAGACGGGTCCCTATCGGGCTCTCCATTTTTCCCCTCAGCATGGAAAAAACCAAATCTTAACTCTGCAACAGTACCACCCACCCTTTACTGATTTGATTTAACTTTAAAGAGACTCGTTATAGTACTTTCAGTCTCATCATTTCGGAACTGGAGCATTTTGAATATTCTACACAACGAAGCCATAGTTGCAGCTTATTTATCTTATTCGACTAACAACCATTGGCAAAGCCAATAGTCCTGCTTACTATCGGTGTAATTTTACTTGTTGTATTATATATCTGGATGCAATGACAGAAGCAGCAAACTGCCACACTGTGCTCAGCACAAATTTTTAGTTCAAGTGTTTAAAGCCACGCACTAATTACATCGGCCACGGCCCTTTGAGAGACCCCCTAGTTTTTTCATCCCACCGAAAGCCCTGGGTATACTAACCGACAACACCGGAAAGAGATTACGCGGGAGACAGGGAGACCGTTCCGTATTTTGAAGGTTTACGAAGAACCTAATAGCCTGCTGAACAATAGCGGCAAGAAGTACTCTCAGAGCCAGAAGATTAAAATCACGGGGATGTGCTAGACTCAGTCGCTATCCAGTCACGATTTACACAGAGACCAAATTTAAGGTCATTTGTCAGGCACCGACCAGTTTTTAATTTCAAAACACAGACTAATTGAATGAAGGTCTCCCACATTTTAACCCAATGAGACATTGGTATTATTCCTTGGCGCAACTTTTATGAAATCTCAGAAAGGCTATCCATATAGATCCCAGTCCACGCATATTGTACAGTGGAAACCGATGTTAGATCTGTCCTTGTGATAAAGTAAGAAAACTGTCCTGAAGAAGGTGAACATCTGTGTGAACTCACCGAAACGCAGCGTCGATTTTGTTTTCTTGTAATATGTACCGTAGATATGAGTGTTAATGAACTTTTTAATGTATTATGTGGTTTTTAAAAAATTGTGTGTAATAAATTGTCTAATTATTTTTATAATCTTTTTTTGTAGTTCTTTGAATTTACTATTGTTGGAGTGACCCTTTAACTTTCCATCTTTGCACATATATAATGTAATTTGAAGTATAAAGTTTTTTTCGGTTTTTGCTTGCCCAGCGTTTTTGCACATTAGCTACTAGGGACGCTTTTAGTGTTTGTCTACTGTATTTACCCTGTCCCTATTTCTAAAATAGTAGGGTTCCTCCGTCTTTGTTTTTCATATACTAACAGACAACCAGAGATCGCAAATGTACACCCTGATTTGGGCCAGATAAACACATCTTTCATGTTCGGATCTCACACAGTTATTATCACCTAGCTTATACGGACTTTACAGGGGTCTGCCCTCACAGTAGACATTCTGTATTCTCGTAAGACACTTTGTTTACTGTTTTTATAGCGCAACTGCCATCTTCTAGGATTCTGGATGCTCTAAAAGAAGAAAAAACAATCTAAGAACTGGGGGAACAGCAAGGACGCTTTTAAGATTACAGGATTAGACCTCTGTGTGGTGTCAACCACCTGCCACCATGTAAGATACAATAAAGACAAAAAACGTTTGAGGACATATCATTCGTATATATTTAAGAGTACATGAATTATATGATCTCAAACTCTTTCGGTCTTGTCATTGCTCTACACCATGTAGTAATCATATGAACATAGGAGGAATCACTTGGGAGGCCAATCTCGGAGCGCTGTACAGTTTGAAACATTTTCAGATCTATGTACAAAAAACTCATTTCCGATAAATAGAAAAACGGAAGCATTTAGTATGACACATTCCATTAAACACCGCACAGTATGTTGGAAGTAATGGAAATGGAAGCATTACAAGAAGTATGTAGGGCAATATTCGCTTACAAGGCCTAAGCCTAAAATGGAAAGACAATCAGCAGATCTTTCTAGTAATTCCTGGCTAATACAGCATTATACTAGTTGTTGTAATTCGTAGAGGGTCAGACACCGACACATTCATCACGATACACAGATCTTTCAAACGCTAGCCAGCGGAGGAATTAGTTAAACCGTTCCTATTGCACAGAAGGAACATGTTCTGTATCCCCAAGGCTGCATATGCTCAGACAACCACCTTATACATCAAGATGTTTGATTTGAGCATGCAAGATCCTAACAGCACAGCTACCGGTTTTACAAACTCAGGCAAAAAGCCATAACTTGTGCGTACAGAGGGCAGGAGATCTCCCTTGAAACTCACCGTTCTAACAAGCTCGGGTGTGGAGCAGTTTCAGGAAATGGAAATGTAATTTTTACGCTGAACAGTGCATCGCTGTCATTACAGGCGGTGTAGGGCACCGCAACAGCTCGATGGCAAGGAGGCAGCCTGGGGAGGGAGCGGTACAAAGAGCCACCGTCCCACAGAGGGGAGGGCCGGGGTTGCCTTCTAAAGTCCCCTGGGCGCTCGCCGGCACTGCAGTCCATCTGGGCTCTTTACGAGAGGGCAGAATTTATCGGACGCAGGGGTAGTGCGCTTTGTGCCGGACAAAGGGGCCAGCGGCAGCAGAGGGCCTTTTGATCTGGACACAGCATATGTCGGGCTTGTCACAGAGCAGGTGAAGGGGAGGGAGCCGGACACCGCAACACTCGCAGCCACAAGCCCCTGAACACTGCTCCACGGCCCCCTTTGTTAACTAAAAATACTGCTGCTCTGAAAGCAGCGCGAATACAAACCGACGCAGCTCTGTCCAGATTTACGAGTGGCTGCAGTATCGCATAATGTGAGCCGCTTAATCCTGGGAACAATTTAGCACCGATCTCTTTGTGGCGTTAAAAGCCCCGGGCGGCGCTCAGGGCACCCTCGATTGGCACAAGAACCTTGTAATGATCAAGAATGGCAGCTAAAGTGAAAGTTTAGAAGCCTTAAGCCGAATGCTGTCGGAAGCTGGGCGCCCTTGTTCGGGATTCCAATGAGAAAGAACTACAATATCTGTGTGTAAGATCCAGACAAGTTCACGCCTCCTGGATATGAAGCTGGGGAGATGTAACAAGTGTAGCCCTGGGCAGGTCGGGCTCATGGGTTCTGGTCCCTGCTCTGAAGACATTTGGTTAGATGGGGAGAGTTCAGAGGCACAGTTAGACCTCCTGGGTTCTAAAGCCTGCCCTGGAGAGGGAGGATCTGATGGGGAGAGTTCGCAAGAACAGTCAGGCCTCCTGGGTTCCAATCTCTGCTGTGGAGAAGGAGGATCTGATGGGGAGAGCACAGGGGAACAGGCAGGCCTCCCGGTTTCTAACACCTGCCCTGGAGAGGGGTGATCTGATGGAGAGAGGACAGGGGAACAGGCAGGGCTTCTGGGTTCTAACGCCTGTCCTAAGAAGAACACACATACTGGCTATGTGTAAGGCAATACCTGTTATTAGAGTGGGCCTGGTTCTCCGACATACTAACCCACCTAACCATTTCACTTCTAGTTGGAGCCAGTACATTCCGTGGTGCATGGAGTGCAGTCAAAATCTTGCCTGATGTCAAGACAGCAGGACTTTTTCTGAGCTTGAGTGTGAGATGGCGCACAGTGGTTGTTCCCGGCTCTCCAGTCTGAGCGTGGGACAGAAAAAAAGATGGCAGGCTGGTGCTCAGGTTTCCAGGTAGCTGAGGCAGGCTCTGAGGAAACAGGGAACTTGTACCAGATCGAGGCTGGCCGATCGTAAATCACACGTCAGGGTGTGGGGAAGACATAGCTCCCTCAAAATTGCAGGACCCGAGCCCGTAAGAATCTTATGAGTAAAACAGAGTATAAGTTGGTGGACTGTTCTTAGGTAGCAGTTGCAGGGTCATTGGGTTGGCACGGGGTGTGGCTTTAGGAGTGGGGGAGGTGACAGTATAGTATAGATGTAGTGACTGTAATTGTTGATTAGATAGTGGTATGGAACTGGCAGCAGAAGGTCACCCAGCTAGTGACACAAGGGTCAATGATGAGGTGGTGCTAGGATAGTGTTCCCAGGGGTTGTTGGGACAGTGCCATGATACTCACCACCGATGGTAGCTCGATGATGCACAGATCCTTGGGATGGGGCTCAGTAGCTACTGCCTGGGTAGTGGCTGCAAGGGTCAGAGAGATGGGGCTCAGGATACGTCATCACTAGGTTTTGAAGAGACAATAGGAGGGCACTGCCTGCAAGTGGTAATACTGTGCCTGCGGGAATCTGTGGCGTAGTGCTCCGATGGTGGATGTAGGGAAGAGAAGGACAGTGCCCAGAATGGGTCTGGAGGTGCTAGTGGGAGGATGCCTGGAAAAATGTCACACAAGCTGGGGGATGGCGCCTGGCTACAGGATCCAGCAATCGATGGAACGGTGATAACGCAAGCCCGGTGGGGCTCCATGGATGGTGCCCCAGTATTGGTGACTAAGGTTCAGATTATACCTCAGCAGTGGATGCAAGGGTCAGTTGGATAGCATGCAGAAAGTGAGCGCAAGGTGTGCTCATCATGCTCGGGGAACCGTTTCAGAACTGCTGTCGGTAGGGTCAGTGGATGGTGTCCAAGTAGTGACTGGAGTGCTTACTGAGTGGCACCAAAGTAGTGGTTGCAGGAGACTGTGAAATGGTTTTCAAGCCGGGATGTAGAAGGCTGTGGGGTGGGCCCGGAAAGAGGTTCTAGAGGTGGTGGAATGGTTTACAGACCTTTTTGGTCAGGGTACATTTACTGTGATTTTATGGAGGACACAAATGTTCAGATTTTGCTCTACTGGTGACTGTAGGGGTCACTGAGATGATATCTAGGTAGTGGGCGTAGAGGCTGGTGGAAGCTGGTTATGTGAGTTTTGGCAGCAGGGTTGGGCTGTGTCTGTAGCATCAGTAGATGTGTCCATGGTTTTTGGGGAATGGGCTGCTTGTGATGGAAATATTGTATTAAAGAAGGGATGTAGCAGTCATTTGCAAGCCATCACGCTACTACTGGCTGCAAGTTTTGATTAAAGGGTGCATATACTTTGGCTAGAGGCCTCAGTGTGATATTGCTTGCGTGGGGGCATTGGATGTCATGGCAAGGGGCTGTTAAATGGTCACATGGGTTGTTGAGTACTCCTCCAGCAGTTACGGCAGCCTGGGGTAGAGGCTAGCGAATGGTGCCCGGACAGGGTTTAAGGACAGGAGCAGCTGTAGGAATTGGAGGCACGTTAACTAGTTAGCTGCAGGGAACCAGCGGATGCTACAGAGGCTACAGCAGCAGGGGTACCCGAATGGATCTCATGAGTTGGCAACAGGGATCAGTGGGGACTGGTCAGCTGCTTCTAATCGCCATTGCATGCTTTCAGTGAACAGGAGGCGAGCAGGAGCTGTCAAATCTCACTATCGATGGAACGCTGAAGGGGGCAGAGTCTGAATGCCACTGCTGTGACCTCTCCTCACACCACCGCGACCCCTGGGGACTCCCACCGAAACCTGCTGTTCGTCCTCTGCAGCCGGCAGGAGTGGTCTCTGCCGAGCCTCATCAGTAGCTCCCACCTTCATTAGAATTAAAACGAAAACTGTGCTAGCCTTTCAACACATCTACCCCCAAAAATATGGGGGAGTGGGCTGAGGCTGCATGATGGTTTTCTCTGCCTCCCACACAACAACCAGACAGTGACTCTACAACCTTCTACCTGGGGATGTAGCCATTATAGATCTGTTCCAGGAGTCAGCGCTTTCAGGGTGCTGAACGGGTCGTGACGCAGTTCTTTAAGTGACCGTGTCCCCATCCTTTCCCTTGTATGGCTGAGAGGGAACGTTTTCACAGACAAGCTTTTCACCTACAAACCTTGAAAGGAGGTGAACAGAATTGAAAGAAGATAAACAGTGAGTGCTAAGTGCGAAGGACTACAAGAGAGACGACAGTGAGAAAGAAAGCAAGGGAGACTACGAGAGGGGGGGTGCCTGATAAAGAGGGACAAGGGGAAAGCAGTGCTAAATTTGTGCCGGTGGTTTCCGGTGCTTAGCACCCGCAATTAATAGTCAACACTGGATCTTATGGCAGTCGACCACATAGGGGAGCTGCTTCTTACTTTTGAAATGAGCACAACAACAATTATATAATATACATTAAAAATGACAAATATCTGCTGCTTGAGCCATTCCTGTAGCTTTTAGTGGCCTGAAATAGTCTATGCTGCAGAATTTTAATAGATATGGTTAGAAGTTTTGCTGGTTTTAGACATTAGCAGCAGGGGCAAGGGCCAATGCAAGCTGCTTTGGCCTCCTGGAGGGCCCTGGAACTTCGTTTTTTTTTTTTTTACAAATTAAGCACTGGGGAAAAGACAGAAAGTAAAGGCACAATGCCAAAACAAGGAGAGACTTGGTTGGAAGACCGAGGAAGAAAGGTGCATGATGGCTACAAAGTCAAAGAGGGAGAAACAAATAAGAACATCATGGCGGGAGAGAGACTGAAAGTGTAAGACGTCAGAGCCATCCATGGCCACCTCCGAAAAAAGCTAAGCTTTGTATGAATATTTGGTTTAACATTTATCCAAACCGACCGCTCAACCAAGATAAGATTCTTGCTGTATTAACTCTGGCTCTTCACCCTCCTCGAGCCAATTTGTACAAGGTAAGCCTGGCCATCCAGAACTCTGGTACTTTTCTGTAGGGCTACAACAGAGGGGACTGTTTTCAGGGCTGTATGGCTGCCACTCTCTCGTGGGCCTATCTTAGCCTCAGTCACTTGCGAGTGTTCGTGCCCAGGTGAGCATTATTCTTGCTCCACAATAAAAGCAGGACCCTTTTATATGTTAGCCTTTCGGACTAGAGGTCTGTGATTGTATATGAAGTAATCTGCACCAGGCACAGTACTATATACACAAATGCAGGAAACACGACCTCTGACATAGTGAGCTGTCTGCTGTCACAATGAACAGCACTGACCTTACTGAACATCAGTGATCGTGGATGACAAATTAGAACTGGGAGGCTTACCCGCCCTACCCTGCCACATTTAAATAGCAACACTGGCATCTTCACCAACTTTATAATCATCACAAAATGTTTTGGTGGACTCTTATCTAGCACCTGTGATTAAACTATGCACGAATACTGAATGCAAACGTGTGTTAGTACTTTCAGCGTAGGGCCTTGTATTGTCATACATTCGGTAGGACATACTTTATCGGAATGACACTGCATCTGGGTAGGAAACATACTTACCTTTTGTGCATCGAATTTTTGTATCCGGCACAACTTATATACTGGCCTTAAAATGATTTTCTGCTTTGAAAAAATATTGCACTATCACATGCCCCAGTCCTTCCACGCCACAAAGCATTATGGCCAATGTAGCTCAGTGTAATCACATCCGTTATTTTTGTATACCGAAGTTCTTGCTCACTCAGACTGTAACCTGAGAGTCATCGCCAGAATAAGCACATAGACAGTAAGCATATGTATATATGGATTCCTTTTACTACAGCCTTATACATTTAATACAGAGAATTTTACACATAATGCAAAGTGATGTGGCAAAAGCCCCATCTCTAGAGGGGGAGACCCCTGGAGTGATCAGAGCATGGTTAACTGATCAGTATTTTACACTACAGTTAAGAACACAGCCCACCTTCAGATACTACATTTAGAAATTACTTCGGCTGTATTCACCTGTAGTAATAAAAGTGTTATAGGATACTCTTAAGAAGGCCTGGTAGAGCAAAATTCTTTGGTTAGTGCAATCAGTTAACACACCATTTGCATCAAAAGTACACCGTTTTTGAAAGAGTTGACTACATTATATATGAAATTATTCATGAAATGTAGACAAATCAACAAACTAACCTGAAAATCTAAAGCATAATGAAGAAAACCAGCCTACGCACCTGGAAACAACTTTGTAAGCCACTCATTCTCTCTCAGACAGGGAATGTCATAGAAATATAATAGTGCTAAAGAGAAAACAAGAAGAAAAGCTGCTCAAGGTAAAAAAAACATAACGTTACACGTGTGCCCAAGCTACAAAAAAAGTAAATAAAAAAAAAAAGAAATGCTCCCGTCTGTGTTTTTTAAACTAGTCCAGGGATGAGTGTTAGAATAGGAAAGCATTTGTGTTTCAAATCTCCATCATTCAGAACAAAATATAACATTAATGATTCTGTATTTTCGAAGAAAGCTGAATCATAGAAAGAAATACATGGATGAATACAATTGGCCTGTTTTCACTAAATGTAAAATGTATGAAGGTGTAAAATGTATGAAGGTGGAATATGTAAAACACCAGCCAACACAACATTTCAATAAGAAAGCACTTATTATGGATGTGAAAGTCTAAGGCTATGGACCCTACTTACACACGAGTAAACGTACACTTGAAATTTTACTGTTACACTTTATAGTACATTTACTACTTTTCTTTTTTTCACCACTTCAAAGTGTAAATTTACAATAAATTGTTGACTTTTATATCTCCACTCCTCAGCCAAATTTACAAATGTAGTTACTACCAGTAATTGACACGTAAGTTGAGTTCTCAGCCACCATGGTGGAGATTTCCTTACGGAAAATTATAGAGCAAATATAAAACTATTAATTCTAAATTTAATATTTAGTTAATTTAAATATATAAAATGAATGACAATTATTTTTTAAAGATTTTTAAAAAAAGTAAAACGTTTATCTGCATTCTGTATTAAAATGTACACAGTTCGGTACAGAATTAATTTAAATAGGTTTTAAAAATATTAGCATTACGTTTATTTTTATATTACAAAAGGTTATTAAAATACATTTTCATAAAAATGAGTTTCTTTATATTTTTAACATTTATTTAAATGTATGTATATTTTAGGAAATGAAATAAGTGAATTTATTTTAACATTATTTCATATGAGGTTCTATTTTAAGTCCTTGCTTCTATTATTTTCTATGGTAGAGTGATGCAGTGCCAGTGGTTGGCCATGTGTGATAGAAGACTTACTCCAGGTCTGAGCTTGAGTACATTTACTACTGTTTTGGGTCCTTTTTGACTGTAGTCACTTGAAACGTGCAGTTTGTGAATGGGAATACTCTTTGGTAGGGGGGTGTCTGTCCCTCCCTAAGCCTCTCCTTACCCCTCCTTAAGCCCCTCTTTTCTCCTCAAACTCCTCCAGTTTAGTAGTAGGTATTCCCTATTATCCAGACACTCAACCGGCCCCTCCCAATTTTACTATTAAGTAGTAAACTTGCATGTGTGAGGATTTCCCCATAGAAAATAATGGGAGGTGGATATTTCCACTCAGATTTGTGAATTGCATTTTGTAGTAAGTAATACTACTTTACATACTACAAAATGCAGTATTTGAATTGGACCATATTTTTCTTACTTAAGACAGCAGGTACCAGTTTTTTACATTTTAGAAGATCCCGTTTTGATAGATAACCTAGTTCCCAATTCAAAGTAATTACCTAGTACAACCGCCTCAGGACCTCACTATAAAATGTAAAACCTCTAGTTATGACTCACTTCACAACTAGATGTTCAAGGAATGGGTTATTAACTGAACACTACAGCCATGGATCACAAGTCTTAACTAAACCAGAGCCAGCCAAACAGTTCACACCTTCAACCAGCTGAAATATAGAGGTAACCCTCGGAAGGAGTAGAACAACTTAAATCAGATAAGATGCTCTCCTCTAATCTTCTAGTCAGGGAATATGATGCGTCTTTGGAAATAGATAAATGTTTCCTGTGCCCGAAAGTTTAGGATGATTATTCTTTCAAACGGTCCAATATATGCTTCTTATGAATCCATGCACATCAGATCTAGAAATCAGCAAGTGCAATTAGCCATAGGAGAAAGGTGTACATTGAATGATGGACGAGAGAAATGTTGTTCTTTGAGGGAAGAAGACCGACTTGAGGAACGAATACTTTTTTCAAAGTACGGATGAAAGCTCATAGAAAAACTGATTTTTAGCACAAGCTTGGGAAACCACCTAGCTGGAAGGACGAATCTTAATTTAAGAACGGTGCAAAGTTACATTTTGCCCTAACCCTAAAACAGACTGGGTAAGAAGTAAAGTTTTGTTCACACTGCATATTTATTTGAGAAATGAATTTGTCCTTTTGAGGACTAGACTCTTGACTTAATTGAAAAATAGTTATGACACTGATTAACCCAATATTGACCTAATTTTTCCATTTCTTTTACAGGATACGAAGACCACGTTACAAAGCAATTCCAACAGTTTTTCCCACCGTTATAAGGGCTCATAAATGGAGACTATGTTGAAATTTAAATAAATGTCCATGTTTAAATGCAAAAGAAGCTAGGCTTTAACAAAAAAATACTGTTAAAACTGGTGTACATTTTTACTCTGTGCGATACAATATAATGATGGCGAGACCTGAATCTGCGTGGGCATTTTCAATTATATTAGGAGTGATAAATGTTGAAGATAAAAACAAGTCAAGCCCTGGGAGTAGGAACGCTGGTTGACAACTGCTTTCATGACAAGTAATTCAAAGTGTGGCTTGTTGTCGGCATCTTAGCAGATGAACACGATAGGCCCATACTCCCAAAATGGGTATATTAAGCTTGGGCAGTAATGTCCTTGCAGCCTAGGAGTAAAAACGAGTAAATACACGGCTGTCCACAGCCAACAGTATCAGATGGAAAGGTATAAGGTATAAACACAGACAAGTATTTCTAAAATTGAAAGGGAAAATGGCACTTGCAAACCAAACAAACAAAAGGCTCACTAAGCAGGGGAAATCCTCCAAACGTCTGGATGAAGGGCGAAATCTGAAGGCGAATCTCCTGGCGGCATTACCTCTACCATGGCATGCCTGAGGCTACACCTACAATGCAGGAATTTCTATTACAGCCCGGTCTTAGACAGGCTGTAGTGTCTCTAGACTCTCCTACAGCACTGGAGACAAATCATTGAATCTAGAGGTTCAGGAGCTTCAGGGTACTGCTCACTATATCCACAGGGCCCAAAATTGGGCAATGACCAGTTATGAAGTCTTACAGACCAGTGGAAATCTGCACGTCTTCATGGAAAATGGCAGGGCACGGCACTGGAGCAAGTTAAATTCATTTTACAGAATTGGGCAAAAGTAAGAAGCATACGCTACCAAGTAGGTCGCTGGCACGAGCCATGTTATGAACGCTCCATGTGAGCAGGAAGCTCCTGGAGCCGCCATTTTCTTAGTGTGGCAGGTAAGCTTGCTTTGATACCGTCGCAGTGAGTAGGCTGCAGAGAGAGGATGCTTTTCATACACTGCCGGGGCTGTACTTGGTCTGCTGAGGAGTAGAAAGTATGCAGTGTGTTGGCCATGCTGCTTGTTATGTATGTGAGGAGTACATCGCCTACAATCCTGTCCCCACCAGTCGTGTGTTTGCGATGGAACTACGGTTGGTATTATGGAGAAGGGGAAGAAAGGGGCATTACTGCACTCATTCTTTTAAAACTACTCGTCTATTGCGTTTCCAATGATAACTAACTTTCCAAACAATGTAGCAAAACTGTAAGCCCAAAACTTGAAAATCCAGACGCATTTATTTAGATTCTTCAGGTAGAAATACAAGGGGTGAGTAAGAGAGGGGAAAGCGCAGTGTTCCAGTAGCCCCCACCCCTTCCACCCCCCTCGACACAAACTGGAGCAGATGTAGCTTCGCGCGCCCAGCGCGCACCCAATCAGGAAGGCCTGCCTACAATACTGGTTCGCATCAGGACCGGGCCCCTCCCCGCCACATCTCAGCTGCTGCATTTAGCGCTGCTTCATTACCAATTCGTCTTGTTTTAATTACAGTATTAATCCCAAGCTAATTAATATGGAAATGGGCAGGATTTTAGCCACAAGCAGGAGCGGGGACTAATTAAAATGCCAGATTCGTGGCAGCGGGACAGGAGTTGTGTTTATGCGGGAGCTGCGGCTGTTTGTTGTTTAATATAAACTCATTAGCGCTCAGACAGGGCATGAGGGATAGGGTAGCAGACAGGCAGCGATATCGGGTCTGCCACTCCTTGTCAGCAGCACAACACCCCCACCCCTTTGGGGGCAACACGCGCACGCCGGCATCCCTCACCTCCCCCCTTGTACCCCACTTTCTGAATGGCATGCACAAACAGGGACCTTACACCAACCACCATCTTTATCAAAACTAAGCAGAAGATACTGAACCCTTCACTCCACACCCTACTTTTCTGGATGGCATCTACAAACAAGGATCTTGCGCCCAGAGCAAACACGTTATGCAATACCGAGCATAAGGCGCTGCCACCTTCACTTTCCACACCCTTTTCTGGACGGTACGCACAAACAAGGACCATGTAATCAGGGCTTTAAGTGGAATGAAAAACTAGGGGGTCTCTCAAAATGGTGTGGCCGGTGTAATTAGGGGCGTGGCTTAAAAATACGCAACATAAAAAGCTGTGCATAGCATAGTGTGCCACCTGACGGGCATTTTGCTCTTTTTTTGTCATTCCATTCAAATACATAATACAACTAGTAACCTCATACCTACAAGCCAGGACTATTGGCTTTGCCAATGGATGTTAGTTGTGTAAGATAAACAAGCAACAACTATGGCTTCCTTGCATAGAATATTGAAAATGCGTCAGTTCTGAAATGAGGAGTCTGTGAAACAACTATAACGAGTCTCTGGAGTTACCTCAAAGGCAGCAAGGGTGGTACTGCTGCAGAGTTGAGTTTTTTTTACCCCGAGGGTGAGGGCAAAAATGGAGAGCCCAATAGGGACCTATCTAAGCACCTGCTTTTTAGAGCTGCCGGTGCTGAGCACCGGCAGGACCCGGCCCACTTAAAGCCCAGCTAGTACTCACCTCCTTTGGCAAAACCAAGCACAGGACAGTGCTCCCTGCGACCCATCACATAAAGCCTGTGCACAGGGAACTGGGACTGCCCGATATGCACAGAGCACACAAATATGCACACAAATTAATATCCACTTCCTTGTGCAGCGACTTCTGACCTAGAACGCAAACACTTTACGCCTGCCCCTGAATATTGTACACACTGGATATGAACCAGATGCTCTTCTCTACCAGTGTCTGGTTTACATAAAAGTTTGGGACTTTCATTTTGGACAACAGGGTGGGATGTGATACGCAGTCTTCTGCTCCCACACCTCTGTTAGGACTCCAGAAATGGGAGAGGGGTGAAGACCTCCCTTATCCCTAACCCAGGCACCACCTTTGGACTTAACGCACTTACAGCAGATCTTCAAGGATTCCACAAAAAACACGATTACAATGAATCTCAGTTGAATCCATTGGAATTATCCATTGGTATTGTTGGTTATCCTGAATATCGGGCATGGTTCCGCCCTCCAGGACCTATGCAGATGGCCCGCGCTTGTAAGCTGCCAGTCAAATAATATTCCCACTCCTCCTCTCCCTTCGACATGAAGGAAATAAAAACTATTAGCGACCACAAAGCAGGACAGTTACATGTAAAGCTCACTTTATCCTAACCTAATTGTTCACACAACTCCCTCTATAAAGGGCTCAACCCAGCCACTGCGGCATCCCTCCACAGAGAGCCGAGCGTGAAAGGCAATCAGCAGGCCTCAGAGTCAGTGTGTTAATAAGACCGAAACATCCTCTGAAACCCACCATCAACCCATGGCCCACATGGGAGTTAGACAGACTGAAAACTAAACACCCAAACAATGTTGTTGCCAAAGGAGAGAATGAATGAGAATCAAAAAATGTACTCACCGCTGTCGAATTCATCAGGAACCTGTGGGAAGAGAAAGGACACAAAATATATGAGGCGCTTGGTTTGTTGCACCATGGACAGGCACACTGGACTTAGTGCCTGCAGACATTTACTTAATTAGGGGGAAGATGAACGTGTCCATGTATGAATATTCAAATCCATCTGCTGCCCTGTCTGGCTAGCAGCTGCCCCCTCCCCCATTACTTTATTCCAATTCAACACCGTTCTGCCCAGTCTGGACCTCCTTGACAAGCAAGCCACGTCAAACAGTGGAGTGGCCTGGTGTCACAGGTGAGTGCAGGGCACCTTTGGAGAAACACACCACATATGGAGGGCATTTCACTATTCGTTTTCAACTGAAATGTATTGCTACGACAAAGTATACTTGTGTCGTTTATGCGTCATTAATGACCAATGGCCAACACAGCATGGTTACTTTCTTGTTTTCACACAAAGGCATACACAAATATACTGCTTGGCATGGCATGTAAATTCTAAATTTAATACATGATTTTACGCCTTACAATGAAGCAGTTTTTTTGCTCTTTATTATCTCAACTTGAGCTCAATGCTGTATGTAGGCAGTGTCTGCAAGGTGGATCATATTCACACATTAGGTTTGTATCTACTCTTGACAGTCCCCTCTCAGAGCACATTCGCAGCAGTCTATTACCTTCACTGTACAGCAAAGGAGAAAATGCCTTGGTTTCTAGTTTTCCCTTGGCACACTGGGTGAGACAGCCTGACTTGTCCGAGGTTCGACTTATTAGTGTTCACATGTTTCATTCTTTATTTTGTCGTCACTAGGCTTATACCAGGCTAACAATTAAGGAAGAAAGGTACCCCCTAAACACACTATTTAAGGTCCGGGACAAAGGGGAAAACAAAGCAATGAAATGTGATGGGGGTCCCACTATAACTGTATTACTTCACAAAGGGCTACACAAAGCTCACAAGTCTGGCCACATGAGAAATACTACTAAATGCAAACATGTACTCACTATACCGGGCTCATTTACTTATTTATTTTTTATAATACTCCTTTTTTTATTTAACTAATTTTTCCTTATACATTTCACATGTTCCAATTGAATTATACACTAGACATAATATAAGTATACATCTAAATGGGATAATTAGAAGAACGTGCAAGTCGGACCACAGGCACAATTACCTGCACTGACTGGGAGGATCAGGCTAGTTAAAAATGTTCCTTGGCTGATTGAAGGATTGAGTCTTCCACTGAAGAATCTGACATTTCATTTTAGTCTCAGGAGAACCCAGACAAACTGCCTCTTCACAGTCGAGCTTCGGAATGACAAATCAGGTTTGTGACCAATTTCCACCAGAACAATAGGGGCTTATAGTTTACTTCAGAAGTAGTGGAGTACCCTGTCTGCAGGCTTCATTTAGATTTGTGCGAACTGCCATCTTGCCTTCAGTGGTGCTCCAGTTGGCTCTCCAGGTGGAAACCTTAGACCGGTAAAGTGATTATTAATGAGAGAAGATAGCCTGAAGTACGTTTTTCTCCGTTTGGGATCACCAGAAAAAAGCTGACGGTCCTAAACTGAAAAAATACAAATGAAACCCTGCGCCTGGGAAGAGAACATTCTGAAGGCGTGAGGGCCATTTGCGTTTAGTCTAACAAAAATAAAACCAAGTTTGGAAATTTGTTTTTATAAAACAAAAAAAAAGTTTGCTGTGCAGCTGTATGAAACATTGCGAACACTCAAACACGATACCGCCAGAAGAGCAGCCGTGATGGCAGCTCCTCTGAAGGCATAGAGCTCTCCGAATGGCCAGCATCTATCTCTAAATATGGCAAACGGTAGCCTGGCAAGGCATGGGATGTTGTTAAATCAGCAAGCGTGTCTTTGAAGGAGCAGAGGTGGATGAAGAGAGAAGAATCACTCCCTAGCCACTCTTTAATGCACCACTTGCCTCTCCTCCTAACGTTCAATAGAAATATCAGCATGCGGTGGCCTGCAGCCAGGCACCGCTGTTACGCAGATTAAACTTCTTAATACAAGCAGGTCATTGCATAATGAGCCAGTCACCACTCTGTTTATCTCGTGCTCAGATTGCAACTGGTCTGTTTAGGAGAACAGCATTCAGAGTCAGTGCAGCCCTCATTGAAAGGTTGTCTAAATGCAAACAAATATAAATAAATCTAGGATCTCCCAAAACTTGGAACTGAATAGGAACTACCCTGAGAGTAACGTATGAGGGCTCTTGGGCTTTCAAACTCTCCAGCCAGCAATGCCGATACGCCAGAGTTAAAAGAATTTGATTAACTGTGTAAACTATGACAGTGCAACTCTCCTTCACAGAATAAACTAGCTTCAATTTTAAATAAATATGGTCGTGTTAATTTAGAGGAAACTGTCAGGAGACAAACCTACACAGAGTTACTATGGACCGAAATTAAAATGTTTTCAGTTGCCCATGCAATTTGAACATGTAATTGAGCGACAGTGCTCACAAACATAAGCAGTAATGGGAACATCAAAATACTCTCATCCAGCCTAAAGCCCACTCTCTGAATTAAGACGGTCGGCCAATGCCAGCTGCCTGGATCGAAAGCTTGATCGTATCTCCACCATTCAAAGCCCAAAGCCAAGAGAGCAACTCTGAAGCCATCAGCTAAAATGTTAAATTGTTATTAGGCTAGGATGCACAGAATACAGAAATCAACTACATTAATTACTATAAATGAAGTTACTAGAAGATTACACAACCAAACGGGATTAGCATCATCATGAAATAACAAAAAGTTTACCATAGCAAAATATTTAATTATACCTTACATTAAAATAAAAAAAATAAGCTTGGGAGAATATCCAGGTAACAAATAGGGCTACAAGGGAATATAAAACACCTTTTCACCACACTGCCTCAGTCACGCCTGCTCATAGACACCATCAAGAACTTCTGAAGCCTCAATCTAAATTGATCCCAATCCAGACTGGAAATACCACCATGTTTGCACTGCATGACGTTCTCCCCGCACTGTCCAAATGCGCTGTTCCCAATATTGTGCAATCTCGTTGCAAATAATGATCAGAGCAAAAAATAAGTGGCCTGAAAGAAGACAGGCAGCCTGCCACCATTCTACTGGCTACAGCAGTGAAGCTTCCTGCGGCTGTAAGCACAGGTCTGGGCCTAATTCAAGTAGGGTCCCAGGACTTCAAGAAAGTTCGTTTAAAAAAAAAAAAAGTGGATAAACAGGGCAGCGGCCACTGGCAGATATTCAGTTACAGTGGGAGATGTTTTTGTAAGAGGTTTTGGGTGTTACCATAGCTAGAGCTGTTGGGTGCTCTGACAGGATAGGAAGGTCTTTGAATTGAACTGCTTAGTTAATTCTCTGGCAGGATAGGAAGGTCTTTGAATTGAACTGCTTAGTTAATCCTCTGGAAGCACGGTTTGCATCGCTCTGATGTGAAAAGACTGAAGTGCATGCACACAGCAAGGATCTGGGCAAAGAAGACTAACATTAAAAATATTTTTTTCCTAGGAGAGGAAGGAGTATTGTAAATAACAGTTTTCATGCATACTCAATAGTACTCGTCAAATCAACACAAGTAGGATAACAGGCTTAGTCAACACTACCAGGATTCAAACCAGTAAATGCAGGTTGCCCACACATCTACAGAAGGGCTTCACTCCCAGAACCATGCATGCTATGGTAAACAGGTGGCAACTGTCCTTGTTTGATAGAATATCCCCACACACTTTTCAGAGGGTTTATTATCACCATTAAATGTGAATGTTTTCGCTTTAACATCATCAGCCTTTAGAAATCAATAACTTGGGCAAGTTTTCAGACTGGGTATCTGATATTACAATTACATATTGCAGGACACATTAGCTTAGTCAGAATTACATAGCACTTCAAATTTCAGTAAGTAAATCTTCGTAGGAAAACTCAGACTGCCGGTAAAGAAAGAATCCGTGGGGCCTTGAAAAGTTAATGATGAAAAGTGAAGGACCTTTGGCACGGTATGCTGTTCTTATAGCTAACAAAAGTACCTTTGCAGAAAAACGTATAAGATCTAGTTACAAGCACTGGGTCACGGCCTCTGGAACACAAGACTAGAAACAGGAAAAGTTAGGAACCAAATTCTTCGACCGACAATCATTGTGTATTGCTGCTTACTTGTACATCGACCAGAGGTTGCCACTTAGAAAATGGCTATTTAAAACTTTACCAAGGCAGTCCTATGCACATACCTCAGTTCTTAGAAGTTGACACGACTGCTTACACAATGATCAGACACTGATCGATGCATGGATTGAGGATGGGTATTATCAACATAAAACATACTATAGACCTAGGGCCGAATTGTAACTTTGGCATTCTTGGAAACCACCGAAGCCGTAATGACACCGCCTGCTAGATTACAACTTGTTTTGTCTCTGGCAGGCGGTTCTTTGGCGGTCCCACGGCAGTGCCTAGGAAAAAGGCACCAAAATGGGAGCATCAAAATCAGTTCCTGCATGGCATGGACTGATGCAGTCCTTGCCGTGCAGGAACTGGGGTGCACTCCACACAGGGGGCACAGCATGCGCCCCCTGCATGCACCCAATGGCCCTGAGGCACAATTGATGGGACGGAATGCTGGACAATGCAAACATTCACCCCCCCGTCACAAGGATCCGGGTTAAATCCAGAATTCTTTTGCTTACCACACCACCCCAGTTTGGACCCAGCCATATGCAAATCAGTCTTGTCCCTATTATTGTGGGAACAGTCCAGCCCGAACTGCCAAGGCAGGTCCTCCTTGGACCGGTAACAAGCATCCTGGGACCGGTTTCAGGGCATCACCCTTCATCAGCCAGGCTAGCTTGAATCCAGTGGTGTAATGAGCACGGGACCCACGTCTGGGCATACCCTTCCCACTTAGGGAGACATATGCAAAAGACACAATTGAAGGACGGAATGTATTTGTCACCCCGAGTGGGATGGGTATGCCCAGACGTGGGTCCTGTGCGCTCCATGCCACTGGAGTCAAGCTATCCTGGCTGATAAGGGCTGAAAGCGCGAAACCGGTCCTAGAATGCTTGTTTCCAGTCCAGGGAGGACCTGGTGTGGCAGTTCGGGCTGGACTGTTCCCATTGGGCGCAGGGTCAAGACTGATTTGCATATGGCTGGGTCCAAACTGGAATGGCATGGTGAGCACAAACCCAATGGATTTAGGCCCACATCTCGGTATTGGGGTGAATGTATGACATTTTTTTTTTTTTTTTTGCAGAGTTTTATATAGCGCGAACTAGAACCGAACCGAATCAGTTATCAGAGCGATTTACATAGCACCAGTTACGTTACATGAGGACACACTTTCATTTTAGGCACGGGGAGATTAAGTGATTTGCCCAGAATCACAGGGGGTTTTTGGCGTCGTTACCGAGACTCGAACCCAGATCCCCAGGTCCGAGGTCGAGCGCCTTAGCCGTTAGGCCAACCCCTCTCCCCTCTCCTCTCTGCATTCTGTCCATCAATTGTTCCTTTTGCATTTTTATTTGCATACAAAATAACTACACTTCAAAACCTTTGAGAAGACAGTCAAGAGCAGGATTGTCTAACAAGTAGTTCATGAGCTACTGGTAGCTATCCCGGTACCTAAAAGTACTTCTCCTGTGTGCAACCCGGCTACTAAATGAGCATCTTTTGCTTGGTTGAGATAATTTATGTGTACCGAAATGTAAAGCATTTGAAATGAAAGTGTGTGTATTTTCAGAACTTATAAGATAATGTTAGGGGGGAAATATGGTTGAACTTCCAAACTATATTTAAAGCTCATATTTGAGTGATAAATCATGTGGTTTGGGTAGACTTGTTACCAACAGGCATTGCAGGTATGGACATTTCTTTTTTTACATTACTGCTGGCACCCATGCTTGAAATAATCTTGCATACAGTGGCCATTAATGTATTCTTATCTGAAGTGGTCACAATTACAATAATAATGATAGGAGCACGAGGTAAATTTCATTTAAAATAAGTAGCACATATAACAAAACAAAAAAAAGTCGGAGACTCCTGATCTAGAGTATTATTGAGAGACTCAAACAGACTTCTAATGCACTAAGAACATAAAAAGTAACCGGATGGTAGTACAAAATGTTGCTTTCTAACTACAAGTAACAAAACCTTAGTTATGTGCCACTGGATTTAGCAGTGGCGTAATCTTCCCTAGCCATACAACCCCTCAATTACAGAATTGGAAGGGACCATGTGGGTAAAATAAGCTTTACATGGAAGTGGGTTAGGGGCGAGTGAAGAATATCAGTCAAGGCTTGCAATATATAACCTTGTGTTTGTGGATGATCCATAGTTCTGGTTTCTCTTGGACCCGCCAGCAGCTTTTCCAAAGCGCTGAGGTTATATTAGGGGGAAAAAGCACATAGGACTAAAAAAAGAATCAGCCATGCATAAGGTTACACTGGTACACTATTCACAACCAACAATTACTTTAGCATTCAAAATAAGTCTTCGGGTAGACCTTGGGGTTTCTTTGGATGCATCAATGTCACCCATGTCAATGGACTCCATCAATGTAATTTCAGTGTTCTCACTAGATCTGCAGTTTGTCTTGTCTCCCTGAAGTTCAAGGATCAGGAGGGATGTCTCAGTGGGCCAGAGGAAAGGAGGGCTACCAGATGGCAAAAAGCTACCTGGGCAGCATTTCCAGTTCAATTGTCCAGAAAGCGAAGGTAGAGTTTACCAGAAACAATTCAGGAAACCGCTGGAACGTGCAGCTTGCTCATGATGCCCACTACTAAGAAGGCATGGCATTTCACATAGAAGCATGCACCAGGTACCAAACGTCATGAAACTGCTCATCATGGTTAGGATTTTCCAGCAGTAGGGTACCCACGGGTGAGGGAGCCACTGGAACGGTTACCATGGTTCGGTGAACTACGACTCTTCAGATGATGGTTTTGACTAGGGTGGCTGACTCTGGGTGACCGCTCTAGTCCGAGGATCATCACAGCGGTCAATGGAAGTTTCAGCAATTACAAAAACCGCTTTTACAAACTTACAAAAAAGGGGATAAAACAGTCTTCTGTGAAAAAGCAGAACAGTTATACCAAGAACAGTACATTGACGTTTCCACATATCCTATCTTGTGATGCAAATACTTCAGTTAAGTCCAGGCACTGTGGTGCGCATATGTTAGCTCCAGCGCAGCCTTTGTCCTCAAGTCATCCTCCAAACACATCAATCACAAGGGCTTGTGCTTGTACTCCATTTTAGGCCAAGTAGTCTGTCTGGACAGTCGAGTAGCTAGTCTACTGGAAAAGGGAACATCAATAGAGCTTCTTCTTGGCCCCAACTTTCAAGAGATACGCAACACTACATTAGACATCTTATGCCAGCTGGTGCTGCAGAACTTCTTCAGGAGTGGAGGGATATTGAATACTGGCAATGGAGGGCCAACATTCTCTGAAATTGAGTGCACCCCGAGGAAGCATAGGAAAGTAATGAATTGTTTCACGCAAAAAAATAAAATCATAGGCCCAGACCACGGTAGTCGGAAGCACCTTCACATGCATAATCCTAGAATACGTCCACTACAGTGGTGAGGAAGCAAATACATTTAAAGAGGTCATGGGGTATGGCTATCAAGTGAGATGGAGTCGTTTCTTGGCAAAATTAGAGAGAGTGCCCAGCAAGGCCTCAATGTGTTGAGGCGTCACCCTCCTCCGGGTAATTAGGGGCACATCCGAATCAACTGCAGGATCGGTTCCTCAGCCAGGGATCGGGACAGAGAGCGACACACACCAAGATGCACTTGGGTCTTCTCTTTACAGAGTGCGCCAAGACAGGGTTTAAATGTGAGGAATCTGCAGTTAGAAGCTTCATCAGAAAAAAATGTACATTAAGATCTTAAATGGGCAGGACATTTTACCAGGCGTAGTAGGTCAAGCAAGACATTACAGTGATGCTGTACAACATCTAGAGCAAAAACCTTCCGTTTGAGTTCGAGGAAAACACTTGTGTTAAATGGGCCTAGTGGGAACAATCTTCAATAAGAGTTCTGACTAAGTCTGAAATAAATGAAAAAATATTTTACTCCATAAAAGTGAAACACCCACACACGAAGGAACATCTACCTCTTTTTCTGGAAATCTGCACTTGTGTTCTTGACTCCCGCCAGGTGACAAACTTACAGGCTAGTAAGGTTGAGCACAATACTGGACACGAATAACAAGTTTTCATGGCTGAACGTGGCATTCCTGCTTGTTGGGACAGAATATTGTAGTGGCGTTCTGATCTTAGACAAACAGACTTTTCAGGAGGCCATGGATGCATTACTGAACACAGAAATATGGCGTTTAACTACTGAAGGAGTTGGCCCCAGGGCAGAGGTCTTCAAGGTGTTCAAACTGTTGCTGCGCCGGATGTGGGGGCTGTGGGCGAGGCAGGGGGAGGGAGAGCGAGGGTTTCTGGAGGGAATGTGGAAGTTCAGGCGGTGGCTGGTGTATGCTGAACCTTGCTTGTGGAGTGCTTTGAAGGTGTCGATCAATATCTGGCATCTCTTCTGAATGGGGAGCCAGTGGAGCTTCTGGAGAGGGGGGGGGGGGGTTATATGGGTCTGCTTGGGGAGGTCTAGAATGAGTCTAGCTGCTGAGTTCTGTATGGTTATCAGTCTCTTGTGGAGGTGTGAGGCGATTCCTACATAGTGTGTTGTCGCAGTCCAGTCGGCTGATGACAATGGCTTGTATGACAGTTCGTCTGGTGTCGATGGGGAGCCACTTCAAAATCTTGCAGAGCTCGCGAAGGGTGAGAAAGCAGGCGGACGATACTGCACTAATCTTGCTTTTCATGGTGAGCCTACTGTCCAGGCTGATGCCACGGTTGCGGTCGTGGTCGGTTGGCATGAGAGAGGGTCCTAATTTGGAAGGCCACTAGCCGCTGTTCCACTGGGAGGTGTTGTTCCTGAAGATCAGCACTTCTGTCTAGTCTGCGTTGAATATGAGGCAGCTGTCTCATCTAGGTGGCGACACTAGTCCTGGACCTGTGGATGTTGGTCAGCAAGGCAGAGGAGTCTTCTGAGAGCGAACGGATGAGATGGGTATTGTCAGTGTAGGATATGATGTTCAGTCTGTGCCATCGGACGACGATGGCCAAGGGAGTCATGTAGGTGTTGAACAGGGAAGGCCTGAGGGATGACCCTGGAGGGACGCAGCAGATGGTGTTCTTGGGTTAAGAGTTGAAGGGAGGAAGGCGGGTTCTCTGGGTTCTTCTGGTGAGAAAGGAGGCGATCCACTTGAGGACCTCCTCCCCTTAGATTCCAATATGGTGAAGCCTTTTGATCAGGGTGTAAAGTCATACTGTGTAGAACACTGCTGAGAGCTCACGGAGGATTGGTTTGACCCTGAACACTACAGATTAAGGCTTTAACAGGTCAAATACCGGAACCATTAATGGATTTAATTCCTGAAATGAACTGAAGTCAAATATAGCGGAACGGCTTAGAATTCTGAGACAGGTCAAAGGAAGCACCAGATCGCAGGAGGACATTTCCTGAGTCCTTTTGAACCACCATGATGAGATCAAAACTAAACAAGCATTGAAAATGCAATCAGTCTCGCCTTTAAGTTTAAGCCATTTGCTTTGCTAATGGTATTCTATAGCAAAGCAAATGACTAACTTAATGAAAGGCGAGACCTATTGCATTTTAAATGCTTGTTTCCAACTGTTACTGTGTGATGTGGGGCAGTGCTTGCTTCCCTGTGTTGCCCCGCCCACCTGAGTCTGCTGAGAACCCAGTGAAGCAGAGGAATGATGGCTGCTGGACTCTCCTGCTTCTCCCGTCTCTGCAGTGCCTGCTGCATGTTCCATCTGCCACATTGCCTGGCAGCCATCAGTCTCTGCTGACCCATTCTGCCAGGGATTGTATAGCTGGATTGACACTTTGACAGGGCCCTGGGACCGCCTGTCAACGGAGCATAGACTTCTTCCGCCATCTCACCCATCTAAAGAGTTAGTTCACTTAAAATCATGCAGACTATAGAACGATCGCAAGGGCTGTACTGTGCGGGAACAGACATTCACTCATCAAGGTTCTAGGCTGCCCACACAGCTGTTAAGCTCATGGGGTTTACTTGGCCATGGTTGAGGGGGTCCACTTTTTGTAAGCAAGAGGGTACAGATACCGGTGGGACGGTGCCAATCGTACACGTGTATCACTTTAACGACCTTAAATAAGTGTGTCTCATATGTGCCTAAAAACAGAGTGGAGCATGGAGGCGCAGTGTGTGTACAAACAGGAAGATACGCAGCACTCACAAGTGGCGCACGGGGGGGCAGCAGGATAACACCTTCAGGGTCACACACCATGGCTTCATCTGGGCAAACATGGCTCTGCCTTCGGTTTGAAGAAGGCAGGCATGTTCCAGTTTTTGGGACGCTGAATCTAATTCTGGGGGACAAAGACATCTTTATTTTACAGTGGATGTGAACAAAAAAACAGGTCTTTCCGAAAGGGAGCAGACCGTCTTTATCTCTGCTCTGCATCAGGGAGGAAGGTAGTCTACTGGGCGAAGACAAGGAGACAGGCTTTAATGCGGGAGCCCTTCTCTTTGAAAGATATTTCAATGAAACCCTCTTGTCTGTGCTACCCACTGACTGCCCCCACCCCGCACACACTGTTACTCACACATCTTGCTGGGGTTAGATGTCAGTATCAACCCCCTTCTCTCTCATGCTACCTGGTAGAGTGTGGACTAACAGAGGAAGAGACGCAGCACTCACAAGTGGCGCACAGAGGCAAAAGCACGACAGAACGCCCAAGGTGCGGAGAGTGACCACATGCCGGACAGCGCAGACACGGAAGCGGCGCCTGCACACCCTGGGAATGGGGGTCCGACGCCACAGAGGCCCAGGACTAAGTGACATCCTTTGAGCGTTGTAAATACGACACCGGGTTGTGAGCGGCCTGTGAGCGTTTGCACCTTTGTTCATGCAGGGACCGGCTGACAACTTCAACACAATGCGCAAGGGCATATACAAACTCCGCGGGGTCCTCCTCTCTACCAGACAATTATTTATTATACCTCACTCCCAACCCCCAAAATACCAAGCATTTGCAATGTAATCGGTCCGACTGCATTGCAAATGATTAAGTTTAAAACTGAGTGCGGTGCCGCTTCACGGACACCGCGCTCAGTTTCTTTATATATTTCATAACTTTAACACTGAGCATGGTGTCCTTGAAGCGGGCGCTGCGCTCAGTGCTAAAGTTAAGAAATATATCAATAATCCGAGCACGGTGTCCGTGAAGAGGCGCCGCGTTCAGTTTCAAAGTTAACAAGTCAGCACTTACCGGGGTGTCCGTGCAGGTTAGCCCGGGGGAGAGGTACTTGCTGGAAGGCAAAAGAAGGCTCATCACCTGGGTTTGTCCTTCGAAAGGCCACGACTTAAGAGAATCTATAGAAATAGGCATCAAACTTCAGTTTCTTGTAACAGAATAAAAACTGCATGTATTTAGGGCCCGCTTAAAAAACAAGCTCTCTGCTTTGGCAAAGGCAGCCGCGTGTTTAAATTTGCATCGCGCTTTCACTTTAAGTGAAAGCGCGATGCAAAAATAAACACGCGGCTTCCTTTGCCAAAGGCAAATGATGATAAAAAAAGCGTAGCGGCTAATTAGGAGATACTGTCTCCAGCCGCCAATAAGAGATCCAATCCCGCTGGATGTGGATAAAAGGAGACAGGGTGGCAACAAGCAGCGATTGACATGCCTTCGGTGTAATCATTGCACTGCCTTTGGCATAATTTGTGACGTCAAATGACACACAAATCAAAACTGAAGGCGGAGCTGGGACACGTATCGATTCCAAAAAGCCTTGTATGACGAGAGCAGCGCATGCGCTACTTACGTCAGGCCGAGACCTAAAAAGCAGGTAGCCTTTATGATGGAGGAAAATCTATTTAAACCGTCGGGCGGGCTATCAATTTGGACAGGAACTCACCTGGGAATCCGAGCAACCAAAATCCAAACAAATTCCCCGGACATCCAGTGTATCTTAATAGAACCCCCAAGCCAACCCCTAGTAGCAATAATAAACACCTACTCGAGGCCATCTAGGAATGGCCAGGAATCAGCTACATTTAGAGCCCTGAACTCTTTCATTCAAGGGCTAGACCCCTCTATCTCAATAATCCTCGGAGGGGATTTTAACTGCCAATTTTAACCTCTGGGTAGTTTAGAACTGGGTGACCAAGACGAGGTAGATGCACTATGGCATATCCCGGACCCGAATATTGCCCCCGTCAGGGCATGGACACCCCTTGTGCTGCAAATAAAAAGTTTCTCCCTTGCGACATCCCTGCGGGCGTGCAATGGGAGACTGGACCCTGACCGCCCAGCAATGGCAACTTTTAATCGGGCAAACAAAACAACCATCATTGATTACCTAATGGTGGATGCTAAAAACTGGGACAAGCTGAAAGAATTTAGGGTCATTCAAAGACAGGACAGTGATCACAATGCCCTGGTAGTAACTTTCAAACCAGGGTCATTTGGATTAACCACCCCTGACCACATACCTGCTACGATGACACTTCCTCTCACGCTGACCAATAACAGAAGGAGGGTTAAGTGGCCCCACCTTGTAGATTCAACCTCGAAGCTTGCCAAAATCTACCAACTCGCTATCCCTTTTATAGAGCAGATGGGTGACTCGCCTGGTTGGCAGCAGGCACTAGATACGCATAAACAGCTAGTTGAGGTACTAGGGGATGTGTTTTACCCCATACGTAGAATTAAGAAGCATGTTCCAAAAACACACCCCTGGTTTAATGATGCATGCAGGAACTCAAAAAAGGAGCTCCTTGCGGCAATTAAGGCAAAAGATAGAGAGAATATTAGGGCAGCTAGACTGATTTACAAAAAGGAGCTGACCAGGGGCAAAAGAGTGGGAAGAAGATAGGTGGGAAGAACTCAGAGGTGCCCTTGTGACAAAAGATACCAAACTGTTCTGGGCATTAGTAAATTCCGGTGCAAATGATGGTGGGGGGACCCTCCTACCAAATATCCCCCCCTCAGTGTGGGAGGCGCATTTCTCTGCACTCTACACTAGCCCTGTGACCAGCTACAGTGACCATTTAGATAGGTCTGGGATGCTAGAGCTAGAAGGTCCCTCCTGGATCTCTCCTGCCCAAGACCCCCCGCACGAGTGTCGACTGCGGGGGGCCTCGGGCATGGGACACCAGATAGACCATAGGGGCACCGAGGCGAGGATGGTCCCGAGAAGTGGTGAGAGTATCTCAGCTAGGGAGGTGGAGACTGCAATCACTAGTCAACTCCCTAACAAAGCACCAGGCCTCGATAGGGTACCGGGTGGCCTTTTCCGTTCTCAGCCAAAGATCTGGGCTCCGTACCTAACCGTATTGTTTAATGCAGTCCTACTGGGGGCAAAGATACCCGACACCTGGGCGGGGGCCGAGATCGTCCCCATTTTTAAGAAGGGGTACCCTTTGGAGCCGTCAAATTATAGACCAATCAGTCTCTTGGATACTACACAGAAACTGATGGGCCGGATACTCCTGGATAGAATACTGGGATGGGCGGAGGAGCATGAAGTAATGACTACCCTTCAGGCCGGCTTTAGATCAGGGATCTCGACCATGGATCAACTCTTTAGGCTGCAGGTCCTTTTCTGGAAGACCGTAAGCGTCGAGGGTGGCAGCCTCTACCTGGTCTTCGTTGACCTGCGGGCCGCTTTCGACCTTGTGCCGAGGGAGAGTTTATGGAGGGTCTTAAAAGATCTTGGCCTTCCTCCCTATCTATTGGAGGTCGCGGGGACTCGAGATTAATTTAGATAAAACGAAATATATGATCTTCGGTCCCCCGAAACGCACCCGCCCTAGCCCTACACTAAACGGCACCCCGCTCGAAAGGGTGAGAAGGAGTAGTTTCTGTTCTGTAACTCCAGTTCTGTAGTAGGGGTATCTCTGTTATAGTCATAATCTAGTGAATAGTCCCGCCCATGTGCGTGGACCCCGGCAATCAAAAATAATCTCTTAAGTTGTCAAAAAATTGCAGAACTGCAAAGACACTTAAGAGAAAATTTAAAGACAAATAATGCAGCCTATATCCACAGGCTAATTTACAACAAGAGGTGGTGATGGACAGAGTCTCTGAATTAAGCAGAGTACTCTCACCCAGTCAAGAGATCAGGGCTAGATCCAACACCGTTTTTTAGCTCATTGCACCATCCCAGTTTCAGAACCTGGCTGTATGCAAATTAGTCTGTCCCTGGCCCAGTGCATCATGGGAACAGGGCAGACCAGACTACAAAAGCCAATTCTTACACTGGGAAGGAAACAAGCTTCCGGGGACCGGTTTCTGCCATTTCAGGCGTCTTCGGCCCAGCTTGCTTGAATCCTGATGGTGCAATGAGCAAGGGACTCACATCTGAGTATACCCTTCCACGCTTAGGGTGGACAAAATAATTTTTGCTTAATTCAGACACTCTGTTCATCACCACCCCCTTTTCTGTATCGTTTTTGGCCACTATAGGTGTGGCAGGGTATACTCAGACATGAGTCCCTTTCTCACTGCTCCATCAGGATTCAAACAAGCCGGGCCGAAGAGGCTGAAATGCCAGAAACCGGTCCCCGGTAGCTTGTTTCCTTTCTGGTGAAGAATTGGCTTGGTAGTTTGGTCTGCCCTGTTCCCATGATGCACTGGGCCAGGGACAGACTAATTTGCATATAGCCAGGTTCTGAGCTGGGATGGGGCAGTGAGATAAATAACGGTGATGGATCAAGCCCTGATCTTTGGACTGGGTAAGAGTGGTCTGCTTAATTCAGACACTCTGTTCATCACCACCCCCTTTTCTGTATCGTTTTTGGCCACTATAGGTGTGGCAGGGTATACTCAGACATGAGTCCCTTTCTCACTGCTCCATCAGGATTCAAACAAGCCGGGCCGAAGAGGCTGAAATGCCAGAAACCGGTCCCCGGTAGCTTGTTTCCTTTCTGGTGAAGAATTGGCTTGGTAGTTTGGTCTGCCCTGTTCCCATGATGCACTGGGCCAGGGACAGACTAATTTGCATATAGCCAGGTTCTGAGCTGGGATGGGGCAGTGAGCTAAATAACGGTGATGGATCAAGCCCTGATCTTTGGACTGGGTAAGAGTGGTCTGCTTAATTCAGACACTCTGTTCATCACCACCCCCTTTTCTATATCCACAGGCTACACTGTCCAGTACTTCAACTAGAAATTCCACCAAAAATCCACAAACAGCAAAGCCTGTCCAGATTTCCCTTGCTTTTACTGCAAAACCCCTCAGAAATGATAGAGAGGAAGGCCTGGACAGACAAGCCCCATAGGCTGCCATTATGTGGCTTAAACAGGATACTGTGCCTTTAAGGAAACCTTCTAGAACCTTCTCCCAGTATCCCAGAATGCATAGCAGGTCCCACTGACTTCAGTTCTTTTTGAAGGCGTAAAACGCCAGACCTGTAGCATTAATTACATGAACAATTCTCCACCGGGGAGGAGGGCGGGCGCTTATGACTATAACAGAGATACCCCTACTACAGAACTGGAGTTACAGAACAGAAACTACTCCTTCTGTAGTAGGGGATCTCTGTGTATAGTCATAATCTAGTGAATAGAATGGCAAGCCCATCCCCACACCAAAGCGGCGGTGGAGAAAAAACATGATGCCACTACTATGCGAACAAATTCCGCAGCGAAGCCTGCCCAACCTGAGCGTCTGCCCTGGCATCAGAGTCCAGGCAGTAATGCTTAGCAAAGGTATGAACCGACTTCCAAGTGGCGGCCTTGCAGATTTCTGCAATCGGCACATTACGGAGCAAGGCTGTCGTGGCAGCTTTGCCCCTGGTGGAATGAGCCTTAGGCTTACCTCCTAAGGTCTTATTAGCTTTTTGGTAACACAATTGAATGCAGGACACAATCCACCTAGAAATGGACTGCTTAGAGGTAGCAAGACCCGTCCTGACTGATCCATAATTGACAAACAATTGGTCTGACCTACGAATATCTTTGGTCTTATCCAGATAAAATTTCAACACCCTCCTAACATCCAGGGAATGTAAAGAACGTTCCGCCGGAGAGGAAGGATTCTGAAAAAACGTAGGCAAAGTTATGGTCTGGTTGACATGAAAATCAGAAATAACCGTGGGAAGAAATTTCGGGTGAGTACGCATCACAACCTTAGCAGCATGAAAGACAGTATAAGGTTCAGTACAACACAACGCCTGAATTTCACTCACCCTGCGGGCCGATGTAATGGCCACGATGAACGCCGCCTTCCAGGACAGGTGCTGCAACGAAGCCTTGTGAATGGGTTCAAAAGGCTCCTTCATCAATCTGGACAGCACCACATTCAATTCCCATGAAGGCGAGGGAAGCCTGACAGGAGGGAACACCTTCTTCAATCCTTCCAGAAAGTCTTTGATCACAGGGATCTGGAAAAAAGAAGTCTGTGAAGGGCATTTCCTGTAGGCAGTCAATGCAGCAAGATGAACCCTAACGGAATGAACATTAAGGCCAGACTGCGCCAAATGTAAAAGGTAAGGAAGGATGACATCTTCCTTGCAGGTTGTAGGGTCATGGTTCCTAGACTGGCACCAGATACAAAACCTCTTCCACTTGTAAGCATATGAAGTCCTAGTGGAAGGTCTCTTAGACTCCTTCAGTATGTCCATGCAATCCTCGGGCAGATTCAGATGTCCATACTGCACTATCTCAGGAGCCATGCCGCCAAACTCAAAGACGAGAGGCTGGGGTGTAACATCCGCCCCCCGAACTTCGTGAGAAGGTCCGGCCTGCACGGCAACCGAATGTGAGGAAGGAGAGATCGGTGAAGCAGGTCCGTGAACCACCACTGCCTGGGCCACTCCGGGGCAATGAGAATCATCCGAGCCCTGGACCGGGCCAGCTTGATGAGTACCGCCGGAATCAGGGGAATGGGTGGAAAAGCGTACAGAAAGCTGTTCGACCAGCTGATCCATAGCGCACTCCCCAGCGACCCCGGCTGGTAGTACCTGGAGGCGAAGTCTCGGCATTTGCTGTTTTCGGCGGTGGCGAACAGATCTACGTCCGGAGTTCCCCACCTTGCGAAGACTTCTCCCAGCACTTCGTCGTTTATGACCCATTCGTGGTTTTCCTGAATGAGTCTGCTGAGTTCGTCCGCCTGAACATTCTGCACACCTGGCAGATGGGTAGCCGTCACCGTCAGTCCTCTGGCCAGGAGCCAGTGCCAGATCGTCTGCGCCTCCTGTGACAGAGTGCGAGATCTCGAGCCCCCCTGCTTGTTGAGGTAGTACATCGTGGTAGTGTTGTCCGTTTGCACAAGCAGGGAGCTGGCCTGGAAGGACGGAAGAAAAGCCTTCAGTGCCAAGTGAACAGCCCTGAGTTCCAGGAAGTTGATGTGATAAGTGGCCTCCACCGGAGACCACGTTCCCTGAATCTGCAGAGTCCCGGAGTGCGCTCCCCATCCCAGGAGAGAAGCATCCGTCACGACAGTCTGCGTGGGAATGTCCTTGTGAAAAGGAACCCCTCTGAGGAGATTCTCCGCCGAACACCACCACTTCAGAGACTGAAGAGCATGCAGAGACAGTCGTATCCTGTCGTCCCAGGATCCTTTCCTCTGATCCCACTGGTCCTCCAAGCACTCCTGCAGCGGTCTCATGTGCAGTCGTGCGTGCGGCGTCCGGAAGATACAAGAGGCCATCGAACCCAGTAGAGAAGACACCGTCCTCACTGTTGGAGATGGAGCCGACATAAGAGCCTGAGCCTTCCGAAGGAGAGATAATCGTCGCTCTTCCGAAGGAGACACGCTTGCTGACAGCGTATCGATGGAGGCTCCCAAGTACTGTATGCATTGGACCGGAGTCGGGACCGACTTGGCCATGTTGATGTGCAACCCCAGCTTGTCCAAGAGAACGCACGTCTTCTGGAAGTGTGCTCGCGCTTCCGAGAAGGAGGATGCCTTGATCAACCAATCGTCCAGGTACGGGTAGACAAACACCTTGTTCTTCCGCAGGTGCGCCGCCACCACCGCCATGCACTTCGAGAATGTTCTCGGCGCAGACTTCAGTCCGAATGGGAGTACTGTGTATTGATAATGATTGGTGCCGACTTGGAACCGCAGGAACTTCCTGTGTTTGCGCGCAATGGGCACATGGAAGTATGCATCCTGTAGGTCTATGGCACAGAGCCAGTCCCCTTGTTGCAACTGAGGATAAATCTGATGCAACGACAGCATGCGAAACTTTTCCCTGCGAATCCACTTGTTTGCCTGTCGCAAGTCCAGAATGGGCCTGAACTCGTTCCTGTCCTTCTTGCGAACCAGGAAGAACCGGGAGTACAGGCCTCTTCCCCTCTGGGACAGAGGCACGTCTTCTATCGCCCTTTTCCTTAACAGGGTATCGCCCTCCACCTGGAGCTCGAGCAGCTGAAACCGCGAGCTGACCGGAGGAATCGATGGAGGCGGGCTGGTGAACCGAAGACTGTATCCATTGCAAACAATATTCAGCACCCACTTGTCCTGAGTAATTTTTCTCCACTCTGCCGGAAAAAATTGGATGCTTCCCCCTACCGGAGTGGGTAACGGATCCGGGGGAAGTAAGTTCCTAGGGCCTAGACCCAGCCTGGCCCTTGGGCGTTGGAGCCGACTGCTGGCCTCCCCTGCCCCTCTGGCGCTTCTGGAACGGCTTACGGAACTGTTGTTGCTGTTGCGAATGTCCCGAAGCCTGGCCACGTCCACGGCCTTGTCCACCGGACCGCCGTTGGAAAGAGCGGTACGGCTTCTTCGTCTCCTTAGGCTTCTCGAGGCCCACCGCTGTGAGCGTCTCGGCCTCCGCTTTCATGCGGGCCATCTCGTCGTCCGCATGCTGTCCAAAAAGAGACTTGCCGGAGAACGGCAGGTTGGCCACCCTCTGCTGTGCGTCCGGTTTCAGGGACGTAAGACGGAGCCAGGCGTGACGCCTCTGGTTGACCCCATGGCAAAACCCATGAGCAGCCAACAGGGAAGAGTCCGCTGCCGCACTGATGATCTGGTTGGCCACCAGCATCCCTTCACTCAGCACTTCCTGAAAATCCTCACGCTGTTCACGAGGCAAGTGCTCCGCAAAACGCTCAAGGGAGTCCCAGAGGGCGCGGGCGTACCGACCCAGCAGCGCCGTGGCACTCGCAGCCTTCATGGAGGTGGCGGCAGTTCCACAGACCTTTCTCCCTGCCGAATCCATCCACCTGGACTCCTTATCCGGGGGAACCGTGGATGACGGAGCGGAGGCATGTTGTTTGCGTGCCGCCGTCACGATGACGGAGTCCAGAGGTGGTTCCGCTCTCAGAAAAGCCGGATCCGAATCCGGGGCCCGGTACTTCCTCAGCAACCTAGATGGTGCCGCCTTTGTCACCGCTGGGGTGAGGAAAAGGTCCATAGCTGGTTCCTCCAGGCCCGGTACCAGAGGAAGGAGAGGGCGAGACGAGTGTTTTTGGTGCAACGTCTCAAAGATCACGGACGTCTTCGGCGTGGGCACTGTCAGGGGTATGCCCAGCTTCGCAGCGCCCCTCAAGAGGACATCCTGGAACGCCACCAGGTCATCAATTGGGGACACCCTCGTATCCGGTGATCCCGACAGGGTAGGAGAACGATCCCTGGAGCCAGAGGATCCCGTGCGGGAGCGAGACTCGCGCCTCCTATGGCGGCGTCTCGACCGCGAGGACGATCTGTGTCGCGACCTGTCCCGTCTCCCAGAGCGAGAGCGAGAGCGAGACCTGCCAGTCCGTGGCCTCCCCACCGGTTTCCGTGGTGGAGTCTTCCTCGGAGCCTCCTTGGGCGCAGGTTTAGGGGTCCCCTTAGGAGGTACAGGCAAAAACGGCAGCGAAGTGGACCTCGGAGGAGGGACCTCCGGCTGCGGTGCCGGCCCACGCGGAGGGACCGGTGGCGGCGGGTCGTCCGCTGGAAGTGGAGGCAGCGTCGGAGGATCCTCTTGAGGCAGAGGAGGAGGAGGAGTGACCGCCTTCGGAACAGGTGTATGCGTCGACCGAGGTCGAGAAGGAGTGTACACCGCAGAGTACACCGTGCCCTGTGATCCTTTAGGCAAAGAGGGCTGAGAGCCCGCCCCTTCAGCCGGAGACCGCTTCCTCTTGCGTCCCCCGCTGGAAGCAGTGTGACTCCTGGGACTAGAATCCCTCTTGCGACGCTTTGGAGAGCCTGACCGACTCCTAGACGTCGACCTCCGTCTGCTCGACGTCGAGCGTCGCTTTTCTGGCGTCGAAGGGCGTTTCCTTGACTCCGGTGTCGAACGCCGCCTCCGCGACGTCGACCTCTTCTTCCTTGGCGCCGAACGCCGATCCCTCGACGTCGAGCGCCGACCCCTCGACGTCGACCTCTTTCTTCTCGACGTCGACCTCTCTCTTCTCGACGTCGCACGCCTCCTCGACGTCGAACGGTCCTTCCTCGACGATGAGCGTCGCCGTCGTCGTCTGGATGTTCTCGACGTCGACCGGCGGTGTCGCCTCGACGGCGAGCGCCGATGTCCATGACGTCGGTATGAAGCCCTCGACGTCGACGACGAAGACGACGTCGACGGCGGCTTCGTCCGCGGTGGCTTCGACGTCGAGTCGTCCCGATGTCTCGACCCGGAGCCCCGGGGAGAAGGGGAGCACACCGCCGTCATCCCTCTCGACGTCGTCGTCGAAGCTATCGACGTCGACGGAGACCGGGATCGCTTGCTGGGCTTCCTGCCTCTGGGGAGCCCCCCAGAGGCCTCAGCAGAGGCAGAGGGAACCTTCCCTGACTGCCCAGACCCACCTGCAGCCTGCAGGCGCCTCTCCTCAAGGCCAGACAGCCTGATCTTCGCCCTTTCCTTCAGAGTGCGAGTTGTAAACTGCTGGCAGATGACACACTCCTCAGGGACATGATCTTCAGGGAGGCAGACGATGCAGACATCATGGGGATCACCTCTGGCCTTCTTCCTCTCGCATGCTGGACACTTCACAAAGAGTCCAGGCATTTTAGAGCCCTAAAACACCTGAAGCAGCACACAGAAGAGAAGAGAAAACCAAGAAAGTAAACTGCAACACTTTTAGAAGACAAAAGTGCCAAAACATGCAATAACCCCTTGAAACAAGGGAGAGCTCAATGCCAGGGTCCTGTAAGCAGGAGCCGGAAAAAAGAACTGAAGTCAGTGGGACCTGCTATGCATTCTGGGAGAAGGTTCTAGAAGGTTTCCTTAAAGGCACAGTATCCTGTTTAAGCCACATAATGGCAGCCTATGGGGCTTGTCTGTCCAGGCCTTCCTCTCTATCATTTCTGAGGGGTTTTGCAGTAAAAGCAAGGGAAATCTGGACAGGCTTTGCTGTTTGTGGATTTTTGGTGGAATTTCTAGTTGAAGTACTGGACAGTGTAGCCTGTGGATATAGGCTGCATTATTTGTCTTTAAATTTTCTCTTAAGTGTCTTTGCAGTTCTGCAATTTTTTGACAACTTAAGAGATTATTTTTGATTGCCGGGGTCCACGCACATGGGCGGGACTATTCACTAGATTATGACTATACACAGAGATCCCCTACTACAGAACCTTTGTATACCTGGGGGTCACCTTGACTGAGGACTTAAGTTGGGGCCCTCAGGTAGCCAAATCTACCCTAAAGCTCTCACAGATACTAGGGGGCATAGGCAAGTTCCAGCAGACAACGCAATTTAAGCCAGTCTCCCCAGCGCTTGAAATCTACAGTGTTCAAGTTAGACCTGCTGTAACCTACGGTGCAGAACTTTGGGGACATTCGAGCATAGCAAGCCTTCTCAGGGTTGAACGGGCCTTTATGAGGAATCTGATTGGTCTACCCCAAAGCACCCCGCTCATACCCTTGAGATTTGACCTAGGTGTGGAGCCCATCTCTGAACTATTAGCGGCCCGACCCCTCCTGTACTGGAGAAGGCTCTGGACAGTACCTGGGCTTGCGGACTACAGAGCTGAGTTCGCTGCTGTCTGGGGGTCGTTGAAGAGTAAGAAAATACCCTGGTTGCTGCACATTAAAACTATTGCCTATCGAATAGGAATGCCCCAAATATGGGAGACGCCGGCGGAGAGTTGTCCAGTGGTGCGGAGAACTGAGCTGCTGGCCTCTCTGAGGCACTACAACCTAAGTTTGCTGCATCGCTTGCCAAGTATGGGCAGGTTGTCTTCGGAATTTTTGCAGGTAAAACTCGTGCCCAGAAGGGAGGAATTTCTGGATCAAATAGAACCTCCCCTTGCAAGAAAACTATACAAACAATTAAGGCATGGTTGCCTGCCACTTGGGACACTGACCTGCAAATGGGCAGGTCAAGAGGAGGGAATCTGCCCTGTCTGCAACAATAGCAAAGAAGACATTGCCCATGTTTTGTTCTTTTGCCCTGCTTATAGCGCAATCCGGAGAGCTTGGCTGGTACCACTATGTAAAAATCTGGGACTAAAACATTGTGCTCAAGCCGTTAGAATTTTAAAATATGATACATCCCCCCTCATTGTGTTTTCGGTCTCCCGCTTTTTGTACGGCATGTGGCGTAGAAGGTCCACTTTGATTAATTGTGACTGATTATAATGATGGCCATTTTTCGTTTGATAACTGATTGTATAATAATGTTTTAACTGTTGGTTCCTAATTATTTATGTATTTTATTGTATGTACATATTTTATCTGTGCTTTTATGGTCGTTGACAGAAATAAAGTTATCACAAACTATTTAAACCATTGTATCCTGTAGGGTCACAAGGCAGCAGAGATTCTGGGAGACAACCAGATTTAATTCATCAAATGTACATTCAAACTTGGATAGTAAAGTGGGAAGACTGTACGATAAAGAGACTAAAGGGCACTAAGCAGCCTGTTGTTGAGGAATGAACCCTTGATTGTGCCTTAAAGCCTCAGGAAGGACACACTGTTCTGCACTTTGGCCAAAACACTGGACACACACGAGAAGCCTTTTGTCGAGTCCACATGTCAAGATATGATAATAGGCCTTTTTCAGATGTAGAGAACAAACTGAACATCTTGCATTGAAGAGGATGGGATCGAAATCAAAGTCCTGATCACAGAACTCAGCAGAACCACCCACAAATTCCAGTTAGTTGTATTGTCAAAATTCTTTTTTTGTTTACTTTTGCTCCGATCTCCTTAAAAATGTTCCAAAATGTGGCTCAATTTATATAGCTACAGTGACAAGTCTCAAACATAATTTTTGGGGGCGAAGGGTGAACACTAGATCTGTAGTACTTGTGCCCCAATTAATTTGCTTAACAAAATTACATATATTAATATCCTTAAAACTATTTGGCTGAGGAACCCAGCATAAAAAAGCACTAACTGGCAACACTGTTCTATACTTGAATAATGCACTATTTTCAAACCCGGGAATAATTTACCTTCAAACCTGGTTATCTATTCACCACCAAGTTCCATATCTTGATAAATAATAATACCATTAACATAGGAAGATGTCTGGATAATTGACGCATTCGGGTAGAACAAGCATTGGAAAAGCCAACATGCCTGGCGTTGTCCATCAGCCTTCTGTCTTGTCAATTATTGTTTTGCCCTGCCATGAGTTTTGCTAAATATTGTTGAGGAAGCTGCCTCTGACCCTCAATCTAAGATACAAAACACTGGGTAAACACAAAAAATATTTTGGTCTCAAAAAGCAAACACTGTCATAGTAGTCAGGAGCAAGAGAAATACTTTTTTGATGGGGTTCTTTTGAAAGAGAAGAATGATAACACTCACAGTTAAATTAGCCAATAGCTAAAGTGGACTCACCCTCTACCACTGCAGTAGTGGGCAGAAGAAAAATGTGAATGACAGCATAACAGACCAATGGATGAAGATGGCTACTTGAAAGCCCCAATAATTAAGAATATTATACATATCAATTTATTAAAATCAAATGGTCTTGGCCAACCCCAATCCTAAAAAGAACCGTTTTGTGTCTGAAAATTGTGGGGCATCTCCTCTATTTCAAGAGCGAGAGCTCTTCGCAATTGCAGTTCACCTGAATAAGCCCCAAAGGACCCTGAGAATAAAAGCCCAGTTAAGTATTAACTCCAAACATATATGTGTAAGCTACTGACTGAGTAGTCCAAGGGCCAGATGTACTAAGGTTCCAGTTTGCATTTTTTTTTATTGTAATATGTCAAAAGATAGATGTTACAGCACAGCTGCTTACAGGCAAGCAGAAGGTGAAGCATTAGGCGGATTAAGTAGTAGTACACAGCCATTTAGTCCACAACCCTGAGGTCGGACCAGTTTGCATTTCTTAAATAGCAACTCCGTAGGAATCGCTATGTAAGAAATGCAAAACTATATGTACAAAATTAGCAATTTCCTAATAGCGATTCCTACAGATTAGAAATCGCTATTAGGTAATCGCAAATAGGTAATGCCATTGCATTCTCGCCTATGAGAAAAATAGGAAATGTTTTGCATTTCCTAACTTGTGATTTCCTAATAGGAAATCGCAATTTATAAAATGCAAAGTCAAGGCTGTCTCTGTGCTTAAGGCCCCCTGGAGGCACCCCAAATGTTCTAGTGTACATGTAAGTGCACATATGCCCTGAATATGCGTGCTTCATGTCACAATAAAAAAAAAACATTTTTTTTATTTTGCACATGGTTACCATCTACTTGAAGTCGATGGCAATTGCATTTCCCAAATGCCCAATTCGTATTTAGAAAATACTTTGTACATGTGCAAAAGGAATCTCAAATAGGTATTCCCCATATGTGATTCCTGACCCATGGTCCCAATTTGTGATTTCTACAGTGTAGAAATCGCAAATTGCGACTGGTTTTGGCCCTTTGTACATCTGAGCATTTAGCATTTCGTAAAGGGCCGAAATAGCGATTCAGTCCGTTAAAAGATGGTAAATGGCCCCGTACATCTGGGCCCAAGTGTATTTAAATACAGCCTTCCCAACAGGAAAACAAAACTTGATTCTCAGAAAGCACCGACAACACCTTTCAAGGAGAAAACTGTTCAAGCAAGCAAAGCATAATAAACCGCACAGCCACAGTTGTACATATGTCATGCACACAAGACAGATGCGTGTGAAGAGCTGAGAGTGCCGGCTTCATAACCGCCCCCACCCCCTTCTTTGCACAGAGGCGACCAGACTCGGACCAGCTGCTGCTGCCCTCCACGGAGGCCAGACACTACGGAACAATGTGAAAGCACACACCACACAAAAGACAGGGAAGAAGCCTCGGGCATGGGTGTGCGCACACAGCAGGTGTAACCACAAAACCAGGTGAAATGGCGCTTGCAGTCCGGACACACTTAACAGAACACTGTGTACCCACTAATGGAGGCTGAAGTGCACCTCTGTGGCCAGACCAAGACAAGTGGGCAGCCAAACGCCAGGGTGAAAAAATACAACGCGATAGGAATGAGATTGCAAAAACAAGGTTCGTAGGTTGGAACAAATGCACTGAATGTATTTAATAGTGTGCCCCCCTCCCCCCGTGACCCGGACAGCGATGACTCCCCTCCCCGTGACTTCCAATGCACTATCCTATTGTATCTGTATGTATACTTGTTTTCGCTGTACCCTTTGTATGGACCTTTGTGGAACTTAACCTTGTTACCGAGTCTGTTTAATAAAAAGATTTACCCAAAAAAAATAGTGTTCCCTGCCCCTGTCCTGACATTCCCAGCACGCTGAGCTGATAGCCACAGGCCAAGTGAAAAGTTGCTCTACCGCCAAGTTTACTTAGATGCTAGAAAGTAGCACAGTTTTCCATCTAATGACGTGTGCCCACAGGCAAAAGGCCGGTCCTAAAAACAAAAGAGGAGTGGTGGGACCTTATAGCAGGAGGTATTTTCTGTACTTTTGGCCTTAACTTGCTTCTCTCTCTCCACAGGACAAATAACCTAGCTCTAAGCCTTACATAACTAACACACCCACATGCATGCAGTGCAGCACAGATGTGGCTAATTGTATGTAGTCTACTGACAAAAGTAATCACAAAACTACCCAATCACAGCACAGTAGGCAAACCTTATAACAAGAACCTGACATTTCCAAAATGCCATCATCCGCTACCACCCGGCAGCCAAAAAAACATTTCACCAAGCAATGCCCATGACACATATACCTATAATTTGTGTTTCTGAGACAAAGCATGCTAAATAAAGCTAGATGTGGGCAAGTCAAACAAGGCTCACACTTGGCACATGCTTAATGGATGACTGGCTCAGAACTTGCCCCTTTGCCCCGGGGGACTGCCGAGCCAAAATAGAGCCAAGTCCAGCATCAGAAGCACTTTTACCCTACATTTTTATATGTGCTTTAATAGACAATGTGGCTCCATATAAAAAACACAATATAGGCCATATAATATATACAGTGCGCATTTCAAATTGGCATTCCTTGGTCTACACTTAGCAGTGTTGCGAGGACACTGGAGGCTGGTAAAAGTTCATGTTAGGAAAAACTATTACTTTTAACAGAGGTAAATGCAGTGATATATAATCTAATGTAATAAAAAAAACGAAAAATTTCAATAAATAACATTTAACCTAAAAGAGTCTGTACCACATGTTTACAAAATGTCTGCTGTATCATTCACATGTGAGTGGGTGGCTTTGGTTGTGCTTTGGCTCTTAGCGCCACGACAGACCCCTGTCTCAACTAGGCTCTCAATGAATTTCCCAGCTTGCCTACCCTTAAACAGAACCCTGCGAAGAAATCTGTGCTGTTAAATCAAAACCACTCTTCTCTCACTACACCAACATACATCTTAGAAATTTTGAGACATAGTTAGCATAAACATACAACCACTTGCACATCAGTCATATAAATAACTGGCGAGCAATACCTGTGCATGCTGGGGAATGGACAACCATGCAGCTCATTGAAAAACAGCCAAGTCCTCCAGCATACCCATTCCACATGCAACTCATGAAAAAGATCCTATTATGGATCAAACTCTAATTACTTTTACAATAACATGGACTGAGTCAACCAGCCTGATCAAGCTTATAATAAGGACATCCATCTCAGAAAGTGCTATGGTTTCAGAAAGCAATCCTGCAAATGAGGATAACATAACACACATTTACGTGGGTGCTTATTCATTTATCTGGTCGCAGGTGCTCAAGGGAATAACGCAGAAATCTGCCAATGTACGGCATGCCGTACTGTGCCACCACCAGACAAAGGGCAAGAGACTGCTTGGATCGGCTGTTGACACCCACAAAATGGGCCCGTACAGAAAACCACACAGCTCCACTACGTGCGAAAGGACCACTACAGCAACAGACTTTTTCTCTACTCGCCCCTTCACAGGCAGCCGAACAGCCTGCTTCACTGCTTGTGGCAGTGCACACAGTCTACTGCAAGACTATCAAGTCTACTGCAAGACTATCAAGTCTACTGCAAGACTATCCCACAGTCTGTAACAGGAAAGCATGCTGCGCTGCTGCCTGTCGCACTTCTATGGGGGGGAAAGTGCATTGTTGCCTGTAGAATGGAAACCCACTGCTCCATTTCCGGCAAAAGGGTATGGGTTCCGTCTGTGGCTCCCCCTACCTGTGACATGGCATTTGGACAACATGCGGCCTGAGTGCCTCCAGTAGAAAGGAGTGACTGTCGTGTATGCAGGGCTCACAGAATCCCATGCATTACAACAAGCTTTAGAACCGCCACACCACTCCGAGCAAAATGCACTGAGGTCACGGGTCGGCCGTGAGGTCCCACCCTAGTGGGAAACCTGTTACATCACTTCCATTATTCGAATAGTTCAAATGCTTGGAGCGGCGGGAGGAAGGGAATCATAAAACCTGCTAGCAGAATTGTAAAGGAGGGGGGCAGTGGGAACGGCGATATCCAGGGTGAAAACAATGTACAGCACATAAAGGAGCAAAAAAACGTGCAGGAAGATTGCTCATTTCCCCAACTATTTCACGGTCGAGTATTCTCACGAAGTCACCCAGCTTCCGAAACGCGCGGCTCCGCGCCGCCATCTACAGGGAAGCGCGCGCCACTGCGCGAGCACCTGCTTCGGTCTAGCTGGACTGGGCCATTGGCGGCGGGGGTGTCAAGTATTCAAAAGGAGAGGAAAGGGAAATATGATCATATGTAAGCCTCTTTTGGCCGCTCCCAAGGTAGGTAGGTGCCCCTGGGGTTCATCAGGGTCGGTGTCCATCAGTCGAACCAACGGTTTCCGGGTCTCCCTTGCAGCCTCGTTTCAGAAACCTGCCTGCGGTTGTCACTGTAAAGCAGCCTTACACAAACTCGAAGTCCAGTCAGAGTTATTACTCCTTTGAAGCATTTATTCCTCGGAACAACAAAACGAGGCTTCTTATTCCCTGCTCAATTTAGATGTACCCCATTGCTCGCTCTATAGCATTTTATGATTTTTAACAAATTTCCATTAGCCTGCACAATCAAATCCACTAATGAGTCACTAAACATATGAACCTGTGTCCCATACCTATTCTGAAGTATGAAAATCGACTTTCTTCCAGATTTAATGTGATGAATCGCATAGTCGGTTTTGGGAAGTCTTCGCACTGCAGCCCTACTATTACCCACAATGAATTTCATTAAACACTCGGATACAGTATCTTTTTGCATTTTTTTTAAACTAGGAAATCTAGCTCATTCTTGGGGACAAACATATGTATTTATAACTTGGGGCACATTTTAAATGGCTCCTGGGATAACCAATATTTGGCTTGAGCTCAAATTATAAACCTATGTTATGACGTCACACACTCGCTACAAGGCCGCATTAAAAATCTGGTTAAAGGTGTATTTATCAACTCAAATTAACTCATAACTGAAATCTTTTTCTACAGTCGGTTGACATAAGCACTGCAGTTCAAGTCATTCATTAGGAATGGAGAGGTGGTCAATCATGACTCCTATGGAGAATGAGAACATGCAAGCAGGAGATCAGTTGTATTAGTAAAAAGTTGGCTGTATTAAACTGTGAATTGTTGTAAATATATGGAAATGTTATGCAATAGGAAGACAACTGTTGAATTTTTAATGTCGTGTTTATGGAGTGTAATAAATATACGGCCAGAGAATGGGTACGTTCTCAAAACACAAATCTGGTTATCTGTTGGGGTTTCATATGATGGGTGCAGCTGTAATGTTGTTCTGGTATGGAGTGTAATAAATACGGCCAGAGAATGGGTACATCCTCAAAACACAAATCTGGGTGTCTGTTGTGGTTTTATCCAATTTTCCCCCAAGTACGGCCATAAAAACACCTGTACTTTTCTCCTTAAAATGGCATGCAATTAAAGGCAGGTGCATCTCTAAAACTGCCAATTTAACACAAAAGGCTGACTGCACACCTAAATGCCTCCAAATATCTTTCATTGAAACTGACCATATCCGGTGGCCAACACATGGCTAAAAGCAGCGCATGCTGTCGCCTCCTAAAGTAAGACTACAAGAAAAGCCTCCCATTTCTCAATCTTCACAGGTCTTGCGGCTGAGATATGGGGGTCTTTACTTTTCTCCATTATTGTGCTCAATACCGACGCTATATCCAAGCGCTCCCTGAAAACGCACCTTGATGACATGGCTAAGACTCTTCAATGACCATGTTATCAAATGACATATTCGAAGTAAGCACACTCGACTTTTGGAAGTGCACATCAAGGAAACGGCAAGCTCTGCTTTCTTTGCAATTATAACCTGCACCAAAATTACTACATAACATTCACATAATTGCTGTATCAGGATTATACAATAATAATACTGTTATGAATTCCAAACCCTCGTTTTACCAAAGGCCTGCCTGAGCAAACATAAAACTCCAAAATTAAAATAAACACATTTTACACGGTTACATGTAGCCAGCCAGCCACCCAAAACTCCTTCCTCCACGCCACTTCGGTTCCCGTAATCTGGATTGTACTGGACACATATACACAATACTGCAGTAACTACAACACTTCGTATCAGGGGTGCTGCTCCTGCAAGTAATCTCTGCAAAAAAAATGTATAAAGAAACTGAAGATATCACCCTGAGCATTATTTTCATGCGAGCCAGTAGCCCACACCTGAGCCATTACAGGAACACACATGGAGCACCAGTAGTTAATACATGGAACTGAACTCTTCATACTTGTACACTATATGGCACCGAAATGACCGGGAAAGATGTCAAGGAGAATAAGATGCGAAATTAAGGAACTGGGGGTATCTTGGGTCACCCTACAAATGGAACATTAACAAAATACAACGTAACTAACTCTACTGGTCACCCACCGCAGCCTTCGTGGTCTTTCCTTCAGTTAGGAATTCCCCAGGATTGGAGTCATCAAACACATTCCAGAGACATCATTAGACCAAATATCCTATAAAATAATTTCTCAAGAAATAGGGGTGCAGGCACTCGGTGTGCCGATCGTTTCCAAGCTCTTTAAACTTCAATACTTAACACGGTGTGAAATGCCACCTTGTGACAGAAACGGGAACTGCTTCGCTAACGTTTTAGAAAGCATGTCAGTCAGTACAAGGATTAACAAAACCGTGGTTACCACAGAACTAGATTTAACTAATTGTCACAAGGGACATTTTAAGGGTTTTGGGGGGCCTTTTTTGGACCAGCATTGTTCATTCATGCCCTCTTTCGCAAGGTCACTAGCAATGCACATGCACGCTCGTCCAAATCCTAAACGCGTTTTCATCTAATATTTAGGGTTAGTGATGTGTTTTCAATATTGTAACAGCAGCAGCTCACTGATATCATGCAAATAATCTCCGACACCCTCCAATTTTTCATTTGTGAGATCCTGTTTTGGTCTAAAAGAAACCTTTTTTATGGACGTTGCATGAAACAAACACTTTCGCTGCAAAATATCTGCAATATACTCTCAGACATGCCCCACATTATAAATAAATTAAAGGAAAATTGTAGTTAAAACAATCTATTTAAGAATTATTCAAGTTCATGAGGGCAAGACTCTGCAGAACAGGGCTGGCTCTATCAGGGCCCCCCTGAAAGGTTGGGGCCAGGGGCCAGAGCCCACTTTACCCATGCCTTAAAACATCTCTATCTCTCTCCAACTTTGACGCAAAGACTTAACACCTGAGAAAGGTTAAAGGTTGACAGGGTGACGAGGTGAACTCCAATGAAGCTGATCAGAGACAAATGTCCTATCTGGGAGGAGCACCCCTGCATTAACCCATAGTTCTCGCCACCAGCTACGCTAATAGATCAGACGAGGTATATCGGGTCAAAGGCCTTACACGATTCTTAGATCCAGGAGGTGGTCAGATATGTAGCGGTTCACACACCCCCTGTGCATTGCAGTCCGAAGCAATGCACCATAAGCACCAAAGCCTTACATTTTTTCTAAAAAAAATGTAAAGCAACAAAAGACAACGGTAACGTGCCACAATGCGACCTTTATAGTTCCAATATGGCCGCCGCAATTCTTAACCAAGTACAAAGGATCCCGAGGGTTTTCCCTCAACATGATTGGCACTAAGTCTGGGTGCAAAGTAGATAGCGTTGTACTGGTAGGTGACAATGGCTCCATCCAGGTCCGCTGCAAACAACTGATGGGCGAACAGCTACAAGCGCCGATCAGGCAGGCTACACACACTATTTAAGTAGCCAGGCTATCGGCAGGTCTGCGTGAATGACGCAACCACGAGGATCTCGTTAGAGACCTACCTTTTATAATGCACCCATCTCAGGCAGAGCCGCCCGTCGCAAATTATACCAATCCGACAGCCGCAGGGCTGGAAGCTTTTTGGAAAGATACAACAGCCCTCGAACCTCATTCTAAGAACCGAACTAGTCCTCACAGGTCTCCGACAGCTTGGCTATCCCTCGGTGGATACAGTTTTAGCATGCCTCCAAGTTTCAACTTTATTTATTTGATTTGGTACTCCACTGAGAACCACAAATATTTCATGCATAATAATCAATTTTTACACCATTTGTTAAAATTTTCATTCTGAAACTAAGTTAAAAATTATTTAAAAAATGTATAAAAATTGTAACAAACGAATTCATTAGGCGGAGCTTTACATAAAATAATCAGTTCCTTTGCTGAGTTAATTCTACATTTGGTATAAACTGGTTGTAAGAACCTCTTTCTTGCCATTACCACTTTCGCATTTGGGCAAATAAACATCAAGTGCTCCAAGTCCTGCTCCCCGCCTTCACACAAATTACACATAGAGCGTTCTTTTAAATGCCATTTAGATGTTAGGGTTTTTACAGGTAGAATCCCAAATCGAAGCAAAACAATCGTTGTCCTGACCACATGATTTAGATTGAAAGTAATATATTGCTGAGGTTTCTTAAATACTATAGTTTCAGTAAAATTCTTATATAAAGACAGTTTAGAGCAATACAGAGAGTCAAGGTTGAAACTAAGTCTTGGAGTGAAGTGCTTTAAAAAGAGTTTCAACTGGGCTCCATGCCTCCATTTTATGATCTTAGAGATACCGTTCCTACCAGTCCGCTGTTAAAAACTTCTGCCCTATTATTATTTTTTTAGAATTCTTTCAAACCAGGCTTGCTTTAGCCGGAGCGACAGTTCACGTTTTATTGCCTTCCGACTTGCTTTAGAACGAAACCAGCCTCGCCTTTAAGTCAGGCCCCAGTAACATTTAAACTTCGATGAGAGTCTCGGCATTTACGCCACATCTGTCTATGTCTATGTCCTGGTGAACTTGGCTCTGAAAGTTGGTTGTTAATAGTTCAAGGGTGGACACTACCCCTTTTGCTCGGATGCGCAAGTGAAGGTGCAAAGCACTGAGACATATACCACCTCGTTCCCCATAAACCGTGAGAACAAGGCCTTAAAGGCAGTCAGACAGGCACACAAGGAAGGCCTGAATGAAGCGAGAGGGAGATAAAAGAGCAGCCCCTGGGGAGGGGCAGGGAAGTGTGCCATCCCTTTCAGGCGGGCAGGAACCTACCACATCAAAGGCAGCACGTGATGCACAATGGTGGAGGCTCGCGCGTTCATGGCGGGGGGCCGAGGCAGGAGAGTGACGGGACACACCCAGGAAGTCTTCATTCCAAAGGTACCCAACAGCCACGAGCCACCAAGGAAAGGTCACCAAAAGAAAGTACGTCATCAAGAACACCAGACAATGCGTCAAGGACACTGCCTTCAAGTCACTGACTCATTTCACACCGCCTTCTGGGAGTTGTAGTTGTAGATCACATCAGCTTTAACAATTTTCATTATAAAGATTTAGTGGAAGGAATATGTGGTCTGGAATATGGTGTGCTCCACGACATGGCGTCATCGTGTAACTTTAATCCAAATGCATCATCAGGACCAGGTGCCCGATCAAGTATGAGTTTGGTGTTTCTTCCCAACCAAGCGAAGCAATGCTAGCAAACTTTCAGCTAGGTGTTATGAAAAGTAAGATCTGCCAACTTCCTTGATGCAGGTAGTAGGTCTGCGAGTAGCGTACTCCCCTGCATCCATTACTACTTTCTCAACACATCAATAAAATACTCCCACGTGTTACTGTACTTTCTTCTCAACTTCTGTCAACAGGAGCAAAGAGAAACAGAGAGCACAACCTACTCAGTAACGAATAGGTGGACACAGGCGCATAACCCCTTAACTGACTATTGTCCAAGCCGATTAATACAGTACATGACATGCAACCATTACATGGTGGACATACTGTAGGGTAAGGTACAGTACAATCAGTATGTCCAAGCGCTGCATGCAGAGGAACAAATAGAACTTGCAGCTACCAGGTGTTAGAAGTGCATTGTGTTATGTTTAAAAATCTATAATTTCAAACACAGGAGTCAATGTGAGGTTTCCTTTGGTTATATTAATGTTGTGTTGCAAACAGTCTAAGTCTCTATCCTTCAGGTAGGCAAATTTGTACTAAGAGATAAGAACAATAGTTACTTACCTGTAATCTGTGGTTCTCCAGTATTGGTGTCTTTCATAGATTCACATGCCTGAATCATTCCCCGTAGTCGGAGTGGGAGTCCCACGGTACATAAAAAAGCAATAAAATGCCATAAATATGTAGTAATACCAATAGAAATGAACCAGGAAGTAAAACAGCCAATGGTACAGTAGGCAAAAAACTTCCACATCTATGACTCTCATAGTCATTATGTATAGTCCAAACTACAGCCAATCAGGCGCCAGCACCCACCAGAATGTTCTCCCCAGAGGCTCAGGCTCTCAGATTTTCTCGCAAGGAGTGAAGGTAAACCATAATAGCCTAAAAAGCCTCTGAGGGGAGGTGGGCGGGTTGCATGTGAATCTATGAAAGACACCAATACTGGAGAACCACAGATTACAGGTAAGTAACTATTGTTCTTCTCCAGTATTAGGGGTGTCTTTCATAGATTCACATGCCTGAATCAGAGTAGCTAGCAGTACATATCTTTGCTGAACAGACGCTCATAACATCCAGCTTGTCAGTTAGTAATGCAAATAACAATGCAAAGTGAATATACATATATCGTATAAAGCAGAACATAATGCAATCATGGAAATATGAGAAAACATAACATAAGAAGCGTCTGACAGCAGAAAACAAGGAGGTGGGAAACAGAGGCTCACCTTAATGAAACAGATTCCGTAGAACAGCTCGACCCACAGAAGTATCAGCCTCGCTGATGGACTCTAGACAGTAATGTCTGGTAAAGGTATGGCGACTCGCCCAAGTAGCCGCTTTGCAGATCTGCTGAAGAGGGACTCCAGCAAATAAGGCCGTAGATGAGGAGACTGCTCTTGTAGAGTGCGCTCTGGGCGCAGATGGTAAAGGTCTCCCAGCCTGTGCATGGCAAAAGGCAATGGCAGCAGATATCCATCTTGCAATAGTCTGTTTTGATACTGCCTGCCCCTTACGAATCGCACCGTAGGTAATGAACAACTGGTCAGAGGTGCGTACAGTAGACGTTCTTTGTAGATAGAATTTAAGACATCTTCTAATGTCAAGCGAGTGTAAAGCTCTTTCCGCAGGAGTTTGCGGGTCTGGAAAAAACGATTTAAGAACAACAGGTTAGTTCAGATGGAAATCCGACGGTACTTTCGGAATGTATTTGGGATTTGTGCGAAGTATGACAGAATCGCTTGTGAATTGAAGGAAAGGATGATGTACAGTGAAAGCTTGGATATCACTAACTCTCTTGGCGGATGTTAAGGCTAAAAGCAGTGATACCTTCCACGAAAGGTACTTCAAGTCAGCTCTATGGATGGGCTCAAATGGGTGACGCATGAGTTGACCCAGGACCACGTTCAGATGCCACAAAGGAGGTGGACGACGTACAGGAGGGAACATTCTAAAGAGGCCTTTAAAGAACTGTTGGATAATTCTTGCTGAGTACAGAGAATTGGACCCATCCTGTCGATATCTGGATATTGCAGCCAGAAATACCTTTAAAGTAGCATGGGACAGACCTGTTCGTGCCAACTGCAAGAAAAAAGGAAGAATTTCCTCAGGTTTTGCTAAAAAAGGGTGAACACCTGCTGAACGGCACCAGATACAGAAGCGTTTCCATTTCAGACTGTACGTCTTGATGGTAGCGGGTGCTCTATCTTTGGCCAACACCTCTTTACAGTCTGCCGGGATGTTCAGGTGTGCAAACTCATGGTGTTCAGGAGCCAAGCCGCTAATCTCAGCGATGCTGGGTCCGGATGGAAGACTTGACCTTCCTGAACACTGAGCAAGTTCGGGATTGGATGTAACTGAATTGGCTTGCTCTCTGACAGTAGGAGGAGCTCTGTAAACCAATACTGGCGCGGCCATCTGGGCGCAATCAGGATCAGTCGGCAAGTTTCCTTCTTCATCTTCCGCAGAACCTTGGGGACTAATGGAATCGGTGGGAAAGCGTACGCAAACGTCAGGGACCAATCGATGGCGAACGCATTCCCCAGAGAATTCTTGTGGGGGTGCCAGCTGGCGAAGCTCAGGCATTTGCTGTTGGTACTTGTCGCAAATAGATCCAGGTCTGGCCAACCCCACTGATGAAAGATGTGGTCCACTGTTTCCTGGTGAAGCTCCCATTCGTGGGTGGTGATCGTTGTCCTGCTGAGTGCGTCCGCAAGGACGTTTTCCGTCCCCGGAACATGCACCGCATGCAACTGTACATTGTGGTGAAGAGCCCATGTCCATAATTCCTGCGCCTCTTGAGACAGGAGAAGAGATCGAGTTCCCCCCTGTTTGTTGACGTAGTGCATACTTGTTGTGTTGTCTGTTCTTATCAACACATTGGTGTTCTGAATGATGGCACAAAACGCCTTGAGGGCAAGAAAGATGGCTCTCAGTTCCAAACGATTGATGTGCCACTGTTTCTGTTGCGCAGTCCATTTGCCGCTGATCGTGAGGCCTTGTAGATGAGCCACCCAGCCCTCGAGGGATGCATCTGTAGTGATGGTCAGACTTGGTGTTTCTTGAAGGAACGCATGACCCTGACTCAGATGACACCTCTGTGTCCACCACAGAAGAGACTCCTTCATGAGTGGTGTGATTTGAATGAGGTCCTCGAAAGTGCCTGAAACCTGTTGCCACTGCAAGGTTAGTTCCTCCTGAAGCGGCCTCATTTGAAGTCGGCAATTTGGAAGTAATGGAATACAAGCCGATGCCATCCCTAGAAAGGACTTGTATAGTCGGACAGAAGCTGACTTTCTTTGCATGAGATCTTGTGCTAGCCGACTTATTTTCATTTGTCTCTCCTTGGAGACGAAAGCTTTGCATTTTTGAGTGTCCAACATCGCTCCTAAGAATGCTATTGTTTGAGACGATTGCATTTGGGATTTGCTGAAATTTATCGTCAGGCCTAGAGATTGAAACCGGTGCAGACACTGTTGAAGGTGACGTTGAACGGTTCCATGAGAATTGGCCTTTATAAGGCAATCGTCCAGATATGGGAAAATTTGTATTCCCTCCAGCCAGAGATGCGCAGCTACTGGAGGTAAAACTTTCGTAAAAACTCTTGGAGCTGACCGTAGTCCAAAAGGAAGGACTTTGAATTGGTAGTCCCTGCCAGCCACCCTGAAGCGAAGGAATTTCCTGTGGCGAGGTAGGATGGGGATGTGGAAATATGCATCCTGGAGGTCTAAGGTGACCATGCAATCTCCTGCTGCTAGAAGATGCAAAATTTCTTGAAGAGATAGCATCCGGAATGTCAATTTCCTTAGATATTTGTTTAAGGTGCGAAGATCGAGGATCGGGCGCCACTCCCCGTTCTTCTTTCTGATCAGGAAGAACCTGGAGTAAAATCCTAGTCCTCTCATCCTCTGAGGAACGCTCTCGATCGCTCCTTTTTGTATCATCATTTTGATTTGGGTAAGCAGCTCCTTCAGGTGAGCTGGAGGCGGGCCTCTTGGCGGTACATTTGGGGGGAATTTTTCGAATTGTAGGGCATGGCCCCAGGCCACAATATCCAGGACCCATTTGTCCGTTGTTATCGACTGCCAATTGGAGTAAAATTTGGATATTCTTCCGCCAAGTCCTTTGTGAGGGTGGAAAGACGGTGGTGGCAGGTGAAAAGTTTCATTGTCGCTTGTCCTTGCCGCGGTAGGTAGCCTTACCCCTGTTTGGAGTGTATTGAGATCTTTTCTGCCCATAAGACTGGTAGCGCTGTGTTGGGTAGCGCTGATTACCTTGACGGTATGAGGATTGTTGATGTTGTTGCTGGTATCCACCTCTATTGAAGGACGTTCCTCGTCCTCTTGCTCCTCGAAAGGGCGGCTTGTGGAATTGTAGAGTGCCTAAGGATCTGGCTGTTTCGGTATCCTTTTTGATAGTCTGTAAAGCCTCCTCTACCTTGGGGCCGAATAAATATTCGCCATCAAATGGCATGTCTAGAACTCGGTTTTGGACCTCTTGTCTGAAAGCAGTGGAACGTAACCATCCCTGTCTACGCAGAACAGCAGCTCCTGCTAATTGACGAAATCCTGTAGATGCAACATCAACAGCTGAATCGATTATCTCTTCAGAGGTCCTTTGACCTTCTTGGAGAATTCGGAGTGCTTCAGCCTTGGATGGCTCAGGGAGGAGATCGATAAACGGTGAGATGTCAGACCACATTTGACGGTCGTACCGACCTAAGATGGCTAATGCATTGGCAGCACGGACAGTCGTTGCAGCCATGGTGGAAACTCGTTTTCCGATTGAGTCTAGGCGTTTGCCATCTCTATCCGGCGGCGCCGTAACTGCAGAGGACGGATTTCTGGCTCTTTTCTGAGCCGCCTGGACAATTACAGAGTCAAGTTTTGCCTGTCCAAGAAGACATGCAGGCGTTTTTTCGGGAGCTTTATATTTCTTATCAATTCTTGGCAAGACTGGAGGAATGGAAGCCGGCGTTGACATCACCTTAACACCTTCCTTCCAGATGAAATCCACGATGGGTATTGTCCTAATTTGTCGTCTGGGCTGATCCTTAAAATCGTAAAGGAAACATTCTTGTTGCGTATGCTCCATTTTCATATGAAAACATTCGGTTGCACGCTCCATCAACAAGTGAAAGTTCGCTACATCCACCGGAGGGGAGGCCGACGCAGTCTGAGGAGATGTTGAAGGAGATTGTACCTGATAGTCCTCCCACTCCGATAAATCATCCACCTCTCCTTCTTCCCGCTGGTCGTCATCTTCCGAGGATTGCGGGTCTTCTTCGTGAGCAGGTTGTGGGTGTGAAGGTGGACACACCGGTGGGAGCACGGGTGGAGGCGTTTCCGAAGTTGGAGTTGCCTGTCCAGAACCTGCCGATTCCGATGGTGGGAACCTCCGATAGTAATCGTCCAGCATAAATTGTAAGTTGGATATTAAATCCAAAGGCACTTGAGCAACAGGGGTACTCACAGGCATCGATACCTCAACAGGAGAGTGAGATTCATCATCTTCTTCATCTTGAAGTTTAATATGTAACTCCGATGGACTAGTGGCTTGCCCAAAAGTATTCTGGACCATCTCATTCTCACTGTCAGAATCCAGAAGTTGGTCTGGCACTTCAGAGGACACCTTGTGAGGTGAAATACGAAGGGGTGAAAGCCTCATTGCAGTGTTGCGCAGTTGTTCTGCTGCTTGCCGTGGTGTTAAAAACACCGTCGACGGAGACCACACTTGTAGTGCCGTGCATGATGACAACTGCGGCGGCGTCGGAAGGGTAACTCCCGATGGTTTTGTGGTCGACGGATCACCTCTCGTCGACGGGACACTTTTCGCCAACGGAGCACTCGTCGTCGACGGGACACCCGTCGTCGACGGGACACCCGTCGTCGACGGGACACTCGTCGTCGACGGGACACTCGTCGTCGACGGGACACTCGTCGTCGACGGGACACTCGTCGTCGACGGGACACTCGTCGTCGACGGGACACTCGTCGTCGACGGGACACTCGTCGTCGACGGTGTAATTTTCGTCGACGGCGTAGAGCCTGACGACGAGCTCGTCGACGGAGCCTTTTTCGTCGGCGGTAAAGCCCTTCGAGGTGTCGACGACGAGGCGTCGACGACGGACGTCGACGAAACAGGCCTCACAGAAACAAAAACCATCGTTGGAGACGCCGTAGACGATGACCTAACCATACCAGGTTTAGGAGATGAAAATGTTACCGTAGATGTCACTGAAGTCGTCGTTCTCGTCGACGAGGAAGCTGAAGAGGACATCACGGGAGGCGGAGATGAAGTCTGTGGTAAAATCTTCTCAGAAGATAGGGGAAACTGGAGGTTTTTCCCCTTTTTGGCAGCAGAAGCGCCCTCCATGCCCTTGGATGTGGGGACAGCCTGAGAAGTAGAAGGCTGATCCAGTCCCTTAGCAGGTGCTTGTTTTTTAGGCAGTTTAGCCTTGGGAGATGACATTCCCTCAAGCGCAGGCCTCTTCCTGGAGGCTGAAGTAGAACCAGAGGTGACGCTTCCTACCTCAGAAACAGGATTAGAAGAATCCTTTAGCCTCTTCAACCACAGAAGTAAACGACCCTCTCTATCCCTGAGAGTCTTTTGAGGCATGGTTCTGCAGATCTTACAGTCAGAGGCCTGGTGATCTGGGTAGAGACAATAGATACACTTTTTATGTGGATCTTTTTCAAAAAGCCGAGGCTTACCACAGCAGTCACAGGCTCTAAAGAGAGATTTCTTAGAAGACATCCTGAAGTGTAGACACAAATGAAGTTAGAAGTAAGAAAACTGAGCAGAGCTCAGGGAGACTCCCTTCACACGACGTGCGGTAGAAAATCTGAGAGCCTGAGCCTCTGGGGAGAACATTCTGGTGGGTGCTGGCGCCTGATTGGCTGTAGTTTGGACTATACATAATGACTATGAGAGTCATAGATGTGGAAGTTTTTTGCCTACTGTACCATTGGCTGTTTTACTTCCTGGTTCATTTCTATTGGTATTACTACATATTTATGGCATTTGATTGCTTTTTTATGTACCGTGGGACTCCCACTCCGACGACGGGGAATGATTCAGGCATGTGAATCTATGAAAGACACCCCTAATACTGGAGAATACCAGTTACGTTTATGATATATTGATGTCTAATCTAAATGAGCTTCGCTTGACAACTGTTATAGGTGAAATGCTGATATCGAATCGTGAATGTATGGTAATAGTACTGCCTGAAGTATACTGATGTACTGTAAAATTGTTAAAAATTAATAAACACACATTTAAACAAAAAAAAAAGAGAGAAACAGAGAGCAGGTTCCATCTCTAAAAATACACTGCTGCCGCTCACACCATTACATATGGGCCCACGCCGGTCATCAACTGTAGTTTGTGGTTACTTGACATTCCTACTGTGCTAACTGCCTCTTGTGTGGCTTCGGAGGGCTTTGATGCAGTCTATGAATGTGGCAGATTCTCCTAATGGGACATTCAGGTACAAACTGAAACGCAACTAATGTGGAAAAAGTGGATTCAATAGATGACCTTCACATACAAAACTTAATCACATTCAATGTCGTCCACATTGCCACAATCAAATGTGGAGGCGGCCCTCCATCGCACTGATTAATGGTTGAATCGAAATATCCTTTGCACGTCAAATATATGGCACGCTCCCAATTAAAGGGGATTCCAATTTATGGGAATTTAAGAGCCAGGAATTAGAACTGATAAGAACAGCAAAAGGCATGGTGTTTCTTAGCCTTTGATCATGACACAAGGTACTTCTTCTTTAACAGGCCTTAAGACTCTGGTTGTGGCTAAGTCACCCATCCATGTTCTGCGTCTCGCATGTTAAGTGGCTAGGGCTTAAGAGGTCTGCTTTTCCACAGCAGAGCACCACTCCTGTTGGACCCAAAGACATGTGGCTGTGGTTGGTCTAGCAAAGTACAGAGATACACATGCTCCTTTAATGTTGTGTTCTCCCACATATCGGGACTGGGAATGGAGGTCACAAAACTGCCAGAACCTAAATGTAACTATCCACTTCTGTCTTTAAAGACTAATACTGAAATCAGAACACAATTAAACATGATCACATTACCAGCTGTCAAAGAAGAGTGAACAGATTTGTTAGAGCCCACCAGGATAAGCTAGAAATATCCAGTCCAGGCATCACCCTCCGATGTATCTTGGTGGAAGCTAACCGTGTAAGTAAAAATTAGGACTGAAAACAGGCCTGACGCGGCAGTTACTGAGCACTTCTGGTTGACTGCATGACCTTTAGGAAAATGCGTAGGCTCCCCGTCTAGGGGGAGCCGTGCCTATCTCTGTGACGCCGGGGCCTGAACAGGGGGTCACCGCACGTGTAGCCATGACCTTTGGAACAGGTGTGGGATTGGTTGGCCCGGTCGCGGCACTCGGAAGCACTGGAATGCTTCCGGGTTAATCCCAAAAGCGTGGTCACCCCCCCCCCCCACCTTTAAAGTGCTGCGAGTAGGCGTGCACGTCTCTTTTGTTTTGTTTTGCAGAGTTTTATATAGCGCGAACTAGACCCGAACCGAATCAGGAATCAGAGCGCTTTACATAGCACCAGTTACGTTACATGAATACGGACACACATTCATTTTAGGCACGGGGAGATTAAGTGATTTGCCCAGAATCACAGGAGGATTTGGCGTCGTTACCGAGACTCGAACCCAGATCCCCAGGTCCGAGGTCAAACGCCCTAGCCGTTAGGCCAACTCCTCTCCCCTCTTTTCCGCTCACCACCTCGGACACAACAGGACCTGGTGACGCTCCCACCTGCATGTCCCCAGGAAAGGCACGATCTGCTGCCGCAACTCTGCAGCCATAGCCCTTGAAATTTTCCTGTGATTGGTGCACCCGGGAGCCGCATGGGTTAGAGATCATCTTTTTGCCGCTCAGGGTCCCCAGAGCCTAGGGCCCGGACCCCCCAGCATGCTCCCCTGCCCCGCCCGGCAAGTAAGATGACACAACCCACAATCAAATTCATACATCAGAGAGGGAGTGGGTGTAAAACGGCCATGTTTCATTTTTTAGCATTCATAAACATGACTAAACAATACATATTCAAATTGATAAAATTCAAGAACACATTTTTAATATTGACATTCAAAGTTCCCAATTATACTAGTTACTTTTCCCTCAGCACTAAAGGGCCCTCTGGCCCGCATCTCCAAATCTGAGCACCCCACGCAAGGTGCAACCCACCTGCGACCTTGAGTGATGGGCCCCTGCCCTCTGGTCCTTGTACGCCATATCCGGGGTCCACCCCTCGACCACCAGGCTGCCCAGGATCCAAGGAGGCTCGTAACCTGGCGCCTTGCAACCCCAGCCGGTGGCCTCCTTCTCCCTGCGGAGAGCTTACCGTCCCTCCCCTCAGTGCTGGCCTAGGGAGTACGCAAGGAGGACTCACTCAGTAAGTCCATGTCAATGTTCTAAGGCCTCTTTACCGCAAAACGCCCCCCCCACCCTCGAACTACTGATCTAAGGGACGGGTGGGTGGGAGTTTACAGCTTGAGGGGCGCAGTCCAGGGTCCGTCCGTCCGGTGCAAGCGAGGAAAGAGACCGGGACCACATCTCCCAGAGCCTAAATAGGCCAGAGTCTCCGCCCTTCCCCGCACCGGACGTGCGTCAACCCTGAACCGGAAGTAATTCCCGGCCGGTTGCCCATAGGGCTAGCCGGGCCGCCTACTCTACCCTGGGCGTGGCGAGGAGCCGGGAGGCCAGGCCCTAATGGCGCGCTCTTCGAGCTTCGCGCTTTTCACAGGGCACAACGGGGTGCTCAGTTCTTGTGGCTCAGCAGAAAGGGCAAATGTAAGGCTTTCAATCTTGCTTGGTGAAGTCACCTGGGCTTTGTGGGTAGTCGTGGTAATGTTTTGTCTCTTGTCTAACAACTTTTTTCTTTCAGGTCATCGTAGTTTGCAGTATTTATGTTAGATTCATATGTCGTATTTATGTTGGTTGGCGGTGAGATCATGATTGGTGGGACAGTTTGGGTCGATCTAAGGCCCCCTTTTAGATCAATGAAAAAGCAGCATCACTGGACCCTCCAAGGGGTGCTGGCAACAAGTCAAAAAAAGGTTGCAGTGGCGCGGTGGTTGTTGACACGCGCATGCACAGTGGGCGCAAGCTAGCACAGGCCCTTGGGGGGAGGAAGATGGAGTATGGGAGTGCCCGAGGGAGGTATCCTGGTGGGCAGATGGGGCCCCTGCACAGCCACTCCCGGTATGGGAAATCGGTGGGTTGGGTCCTCCCAAAAGGAGGGACCCATTCATGTACAAGCTGGTATTGGACAAGGGGTTCTAAGAGGAAGGGTCCCAGGACCAGACATGATTTCACTCGGAAGATGCTTATGATGGATGCACATAACGAAATGGGCAAAAAGTTAAATTATGGGTTACTGTGCATAAAAATGCCAAAATGTGTTTTCCTATTTATATGTTTTAATAAATACAACTGGGGGTTTACGACCCCTAACCCAAAGAACGTGATTTGTGTTTATGTTCCCTTACAAGGGGGTTTCCCCAAGGGACATCTTTGTCTACCTGACCATATAACCATGCACTACTTACCATTACCAATTACATCAACAACTACTGACGGACTCTTGACCGCTATTCCAATTGAAAAGCTCCAATCATCAATTGCTGCACATAATACACCATGAATGTCATGGCTGTACAATATTTAACCAACCCACAAATCAATGAATATTTCTCAAGAAGGAAGGACCGCTACAATTTTTGACACTAGACTAGGAAATAGCTATAATGCTGCTCTATGTAGGTTCTGTAGTGCTAAGCTAGTCACAGCCTTGTTGTACGCTATAGAAAATGTTAATATTTCCTTCTTGTTTTAGGAAGCAACAGAGCAAGCAGTGGAATGTATTTATGTCTTTTAGAAAGGGTTTTCAATCAAGGATACTAGCGTCATCTCTGGTCAGTCGGCTTACAGTATAGGGCATGCGCACCAACCATACAATAAATAGTGGTACGTCATGAACCAAGTCCCGCCTTGGATTAGGAAACATTTTTTGTGGTAGGAACTCTTTAGATAAGGTTTGCGATTTGATATAGCTGTTGAAATTGTCCCTCGCCAAATTCGGACCTTGTGGGTCTGAGGTCCTCAAAATGTAAACGTACATTTCTAAAATGTAAACATGGTTTGAATGAATCAATCCTAGGCAATTTCAAACAATTTGTTATATGCAACCCAATAGCAATAAAATGAAAACAAAATTAAACTAAAAGTAAATATAAAACAGGGAAAGGCAAAAAACGGAAAAGTTGGAATACAATGTATACATTTTCTTTAATCATATAAAAAAGTACATAAAGTTAAAATTCATATTAGATACACAATAAAAAATTCATAACAATCTTTAAATCAATTACACAGAGTAAAAGAAGTGGCAATTATATATTATTAATCAATTATATAATTGATTAATAATATATAATTGCCACTTTTACTCTAACTGATTTAAAGATTGTTATGAATTTTTTATTGTGTATCTAATATGAATTTTAACTTTATGTAATTTTTATATGATTAAAGAAAATGTATACATTGTATTCCAATGTTTCCGTTTTTTTTGCCTTTCCCTGTTTTATATTTACTTTTAGTTTAATTTTATTTTCATTTTATTGCTATTGTGTTGCATATAACAAATTGTTTGAAATTGCCTAGGATTGAATCATTCAAACTGTATTTCCCTGTCCTAGGAATTGAAATAGATTTTCTATTCAGGGGGTCCTTGTTGTTTACACTAATAAAATGTAAACATGTACGTTTCTAACATGCAAACCGAAAGAAAATATTGTAATTGATTTGAACATTGTATGAGGATGAAAAGGATGACTCTAGGGTTCTTTGTTGCACAGCCTGCAATGCAACGGTATTTGCGAGCCAACTTAGAACTGGCGATGTGAGGCTTCTTTGTTAATCTCAAAATGGTTAGACTACAATTTTGTAAAAAGCACTGCATCAAGCATAAGAATGGTAATAGTAGCAAGAAATGTCCTTTCTGTGCATGTCTCTTGCAGGCTCTTAGACAGGTTATATTTTTCTGTCTTGCATTACTTTATGACAGACTCACTTTGATTAACTCAATGTTAATCAAATGCAAAATTCTAACAGCTATATGATTGTTGTATAATCCGGACATTGTAAATGTATAATCTAGATTTAAACGGTCTATTCAAGTTTTTAATATAAAAAAAATGTTTTAATTATTGTCTTTTAAAACTTTTATACATTACACAAAATGTTCAACTATTGAAATAGTAAATGGCTTCCAGCTCTGACTCCAGGGCTAAGCACAAAACAATTTGAAAAAACAAAAGCAGCTCTTGTGTACCCCATCAAATAACATGTCTTTTTAGGGTCAAACATCTACAGTAATTGTAGAAAGATGTATTAGATTTACGTGATGAAAACAACTTTAGAACTTCCAATTTACCTGCAAGAAAACGTATTGGCAAAGCCAAGAGGTTTGACATTTGTAGAATGTTCTATTGACTTTGCCAATGAATGCATGCTACAAATAACAAACAATGCATCTTTTTCTGTATCATTCATTTTCTGAGACGCTCACTTCCCACTGCTACCGAGCAATTTGCCAACTGTAAAATAATCCTTATTGCGGTCCAATGGAGGCAGAAGCACATACTTAAACAGTCAGCAGAAAAAAAGACAAGACTGAAACACACCGGTGGACCAATCCATCACGCAACTGAAAATATATCAAGCCAATGTTTGAAGGTTGGCTGACACAAAGCCGGTAAATGAAAGGTGCAAGAGCAAATAAATGTCAGAACCTAAAAAAGACAACAGGTTCATGAATGCACTGCACAATCGCAGGTGGGTACAAAAGTAATGCGTACTGTCCGTTTGGAATTGTGAGGAATGTTTGCATTTCAAGTCTCATGCCCTGTATTCCAAAATATTTAAAACTACACAGACTGACAGAAAAAACGGATTTTGTGGAAATCCATGCATTTGACCGCTAAAACGTTTTAATCGAAAAACAACTTTAATAAACATGAGAACTCAACTACTTGTAGCCCTATATCAAGCCTCTCAAGTCAATTACTTCCCCCAAAAAACAGCCACAAATCATGAATCATCTTTGATGAGTTCTACCTAGAAGCAAATTAACAATGTTATGAAATCCTGCATAAGAACGAGCCTCAAAAATGTAAAACATGTGTCAGAAAAAGATAGGAAACCATTGCTAGGAAGTCTGTTACAAGCCACAATCTTAAAGCACCCCTCATTTCGAAGGCAAAGATATTCCAAGTTGAGTGCAGAAGCCTTACATAAAATCTTGTGTACATGTCTCCACAACCGATAAATCCATCCACTGGCCCAGTTCAAGCCACATTAAATTCAAAGTATATTGCAGCAGGCACAGAATTCTTTAGGGTTGAGAAACAACCTAACAGATCAAAATAATATTACATTCTTCACCACAACCTACAAGCTATGGTACCCTGTTCTGCCATTAAAACGTAGGCACTGCAGTGGAGGCTCTCGTCTATTCTCTGCTGTTGGTCCAGTAATATGGTAACATGACTGCTGTCAATCAACACTGTAATCCCCCCTTAACCATTTTAGAAATATTGTCAAGTCCATGCTCCATCTACATTAGGAGACGCTTCAGTGCCAGATAACACTGGAGTCCAAACTCTGGAAAGAGTGCAAGCTTTGGTGGTGGTGGTGGTGGGGGGGGGGTGGTGGGGGGGGAGACATGTCGGCCAAAGGCGGTTTCAGACAGGACAGTTTCCAGTCGCTTCACCTCACGAGAGGTGGGGTGGAGCGACAAGAAGAGCACCGTTTCGCAGGAGTGTAGTCACTTCCGCCCATCGCCCCTGCAGTGGCCAGGGGGTATAAAGATTGTCTGCCCCTTGGCCTCTTTTTGGGCCTGGCCATCGCGGCTGGGGCGTGCGGCCCTATATTTAGACTTGGGGGTGGGGGGTGGCTAGCATCCTAAAGTCACCCCTAGTTAGCAGGGAGGGGGGGGTCCTCCAAAGCAGACTGCCCAGGACAGTACTAAGGGGTAAGGTCCAGCAGTCCTGAGCCAACCAGAGGATGTACACACCAGCCTGTGGGCTAGGGCGCACAGATCGATCATTGGAGGTGGGCATGGGCCTCTGCCCAACTCCTCGCAGCCCCTTGGGGAGCTTGGTGTTCGGGGGCGGTGCCCATAATGAGGACAAGGGTACAGTGACACAGATGCAGGTGGTTGCATCTGTGTGGTCCGATGGCGTGATGGACTGCGGAATGGCCCTGCTGGTGCTTCACATAAAAATGTAAATTGATACTTGTATAGCGCACTACTCACCCGCAAGGGTCTCAAGGCGCTTGTACGAATACCGCTGTGGAACCCATCCTGGCTTTCCCTGTGAGGTGTCCACTCCTGGGCACCCCCAAGGTGGAGGCCAGGCATCCTTAGCGTTGTGGGGGCCGTTGTGGAGATTAAGCAAACTATTGCCCAGAGCTGCAGAGTGGGACTCCATGATTGGAATAGGCACCGAGGCGAGAATTATCAGGTCCGTGGAATTTTTGAGCCCAAGACCCGCCAAGGCGGGGAATTGAACCCTGGTCCCGGGCTAGACCTCTGCATCAGGGTCTGCCGCTCTAACCATTGAGCCACATTGAGCCACATAATCCAATGCTATTTCTTGTTATGTTTTCATTACTCACGTACCTTTTATCACTTTGAATTTGATGACTGTTTTTTCACAAGTGTGGTTTCACAATTTTTAACAAAACTGCTCTATCACAAACCAAGTTTTTCTCTTTAAGTACTGTTGGTGCCTAGTTTGGGTGGTGTGGGGGTGCGGCCAAACTGGGGGTATTGGGCTTCCTCATGACATAGCCTTAAAACAACCTACTTGTAGCAAACGGTTTAAGCATAGATAAGCATAAAAAATGCCAAAAAACCTTCTAACTAGCAGTGTTGGGCCCATGTATCCCTTCAAATAAATAATGCAGCTCCAGTGGGTTGTGGAACGCAAACGGTAGTCACCTCAAATTGTCAAAGCATTTCAAACGTTTTCCCCCCTAAAAACATACAAGCATTCGTTTCCCACTCCTGTTATTAAGCATTCGTGGTGTATGCTGCTATGGTGGGTGGTACTTGTCAGGTTAGTTAGCACGTGATTGTTTCCTCCCTAGAATCCTCTCACACCGTGGGAAGAGAGGGTGGGAAAGGGGTTTGGAGGGCTCTCCTGTGGGAAAGCGGCTATCCCGAACAGTCACTCAAAGGTGTCGCCCATACTGCAACACAGGCAGGTCGGGGCTGTCGCCCAGGTGCCAAGTGTGCTGTAACAGTGAAAGAACCCAGTCAGTCGCGTGCAGTGTGAATTACCTCAGCACCTGTCCCTCCCCCGGGAAGGCCCGGCTAGCAGACACAGAGGAGAAAGCTGGCATCCGTCTGTTACGAAAAGACCACAACATCTTATTTATCGATACTGCCCATAACACTTCTCAAACCAGTACCCTTCCTCGTTCTATCCAGATTTACCTAGCCTCAGCAGAGCACTTTTTTTTTTAAAGTAGAAAAAATTAAAGTTTATATTTTGAGGCATATAGATAATGTGGGTGTCTCCACAACATACACTAGAAGATGGTTCTTTAGAGATGCGCGCCATTTTAGAAGGCCCAGAGCTGTTCCTTAAGGCCTCATTACTATAAATACCTTTGCAAAGCCTAGAATCTTCCACGGTATTTACATTTAATTCCAATAACATACTTCTGACATGTCCCAGCAAAGATGGCCTTACTCGTGTTTTTAGAAAAAAACTATTTCTCTTCATTCTCGTTCCCTAAACCGATGCCTTCGTTTGACTTGGACCCTACCCCAAAACACACGAATTTGTCTACACTGCAACATAGCTGCCATTTTGATTAATAGTTCCCTTCCAGCACCAGCGTGATGTGGCCCTCAACCCACGCGAAGCTGCACGTGACCAGTGAGTGCTATAGTCACCTAAAGGTAAATACTCTGTAAAGCATAACGCTCTTTGAGGGGGACGTAAGGACCCAAGGCCGCCAGCAGTTACGAGAACACTTTACATTAAGCATTCATCCAAAAACGCTCCCGTATAATAGTGGCAACCCAAAATAATAGCGTTGCAAAATGGCGCGTAATCGAAAACACCCAAGCGAAAACACTACTTTAGCAGAGTTACCAGTTCTCGCCACTCAAACTTTCTTTGCCTGTCTTGCCAGTGCAACGTTTTTCCACGCATTGTCGGATATTTTCCATAGAATAGAGAGCTCATTTCTAACCGAATGAAACCCAGTCAAGAAGCAAAATGGCCGATTTACCTTTACCAGAATTTTCCCACAGAGGATGTGCAAATGCAAGAGGAGACCACGAGCTATTTTCTGGGAAGTATATCTAACACGGAACCACTCTGATCATTTAAAATAAGGATAGTAGCAACACAGTCTGTAGCAAAAATCACGGGTTTCGCTCAAATGTGACAAAGAAAAAAAAATATTACAACTTTTGAGAAGTAGCAAATTTTTTCATAGACTTTAGCGTAAGCTTTGTTGTTAAACATTGCACGACCCTACATAATTCATGCCCCCCAAAAACATTCCGGGACAGGATAATTCATTTTAACACATCTTTAAGTTTTTTGGGAGAGTATTTCATGGCATTCTTTTTGCAGATTTATATAGCGCTTTACACGAGCACCAGTTACGTTACACAAGGACACATTCATTTTTAGTAGGAACGAGGAGATTAAGTGATTTGCCCAGAGTCGCAGGATGCTGAGCCGACGCAGATGCTCGAACCTGGTTCCCAAGCTCCAAAGTTGGCAGCTCTGGCCCTAAGGGCACATCCTCTCCCTTGCCCATATGCACTATTTCCCAATAAACACGATTACACTGTGCAATTCTGGCGCGTGGCCACATTCCAGGCGCTAGTTCGTGAACGCTTTGTGGGGGGCACAGCCGCTGACACTCTAATGTGACATCCTCCTCGGATATACTTGTCGGGAGGTGTGCGGGCGCACGTCTGGTCTCACGCCAGCACCTAGCGCCTGCCATAAAGTCAGATCAAGGTGAGAAGTGTGCTTCCCCCCCAGGCCAGTACAAGCCTAAGAAAGGTCCCACCACTGGGGGTAGAAGGGGGCTTCAAACAAGTGTGCCGTCTCACCATCCATGACAAAAGAGCCTGCCATGCCAATTAGGATCCATTGACAAGAAGGTGAGCAAGTGTGCGAGGGAGGCGGCCAGAGATCAAAGAAGCGAGTGTCCACAACAATGGCGGACAGATGTGAGGGCTTACTTCCTGCATCAAAAGGGACTCTGAATATTCCGATGAGGGAGCGTGGCCGGAGACGGGCAGCGTCCACGGTGTCGGGGGACAGGAGGCACAGAATGGAGCCCCGCGGAGAGGGCTGTTGCTGTTCTATGCAATAAACCTGAACAGACGTCCACAAACACTGAAAGATCTCAAAGTTAAAAGACACCAAAGAGTCAGGATTGTAAAAAGGCAGAATGAGAAAGGACGAACTGGGGGTGGTGGAGACTGAGGGAGGGGGCAAGGTAAGAGGGGATCACGGTGGGGTTAACTCGATGAAACACGGGTTACTGGAAGTTATTGTAAACACGGGGACAAAGATAGGCGGGGAGACCATGAAAGAAGCACGCCCTGAAAGAGGGAGGGGCGGCCTACATGATAATGAGCGAGTGAAAAGAGGGTACCAGTTCTTAACAGGAGCAAGTGGAGGGCATCAACAATCGTTTTGCAAACCTTGGCTTATTTGTCCACAATGAGACTTTTGATCAGAGCAAGAAGTAGAAAGGAAGAAAGAAGCAACAAGAAGAATATAGTAAAACAGTGACAAGGGGAGAAAGCAGGGTTGAACAAATGTTGGCAAAACCAATAGTCTTGGCTGTGATGGGCCAAGACATCTAAAAACAGGCATTCACAAAGTGCCGTTCATCATGGCGATGCAAAAAGAACAACTGGTGGACAGAATGCTGAACAATGTCAAACAATCGCCCTAGTACAGAGATCTGGGTTCTGAGTTTATTCCATCATTTTTTTGCTCCCCGTGCCATTCCAGTTTAAACCCAGCCATATGCAAATCAGTCTTTACCCAGCTCCCCATGGGAACAGTTCAACCCTAACTGCCAGGCCAGGTCCTCCCTGGACTGGAAACAAGCTTCCTGGACCAGTTTTGGGGTTCCTCCCCTCATAAGCCAGGCTAGCTTGACTTAAGTGGCATGGAGAGCACAGGACCCTTGTCTGGGCAAACGCTTCCCCCTTGGGGTGACAAATGAAAAAATTGATGGACAGAATGCTGAACAATGTCTAACATTCACACCAGCATAGAGATCTGGGCCTAAATCCATAGTTTTTTGCTCCCCATCCAGCCCAAACTGCAATGGTCCTCCCTGTACTGGAAACAATCATCCTGGGACCGGTTTAGGGGTTTCACTCCTAATCAGCCAGGCTAGCTTGACTCCAGAGGCATTGAGAGCACAGAACCCACTACGGACATACCCGTCCCACTCAGGACGACCAGTGCACAAAAAAACAATTGTTAGACAGAATACTGAACAATGTCAAACATACACCCGAGTACTGAGATCGGAGCCTAAATCCATCGTTTTTTTGGTCTCATGTCATTCCAGTTTAAACCCAGCCATATGCAAATCAGTCTTGACTCTGCTCTCCATGGGAACAGTCCAGCCCAAACTGCCAGGCCAGGTCCTGGCTGGACCAGAAACAAGCATCCTGGCCAGACGTGGGTCCAGTGCTCACTAAGCCACTGGATTCAACCTTGTTTCCGGTCCAAGGAGGACCTCAATTGGAAGTTTGGGCTGGACTGTTCTCATGAGCAGCAGGGTTAAGACTGATTTGCATACGGCTGGGTCCACACTGGGGTGGCAAGCAAAAGAACGATTGATTAAACCCAGATTGTGACAGGGGGTGAATGTTTGCATTGTTCAGCCTTCCGGCCATCATTTGTTCCTTTTGCCGCCCTAAATGGAAAGGGTAGGATCAGACGTGGGTCAGGTACTCACTGCACCACTGGATTCAAGCTAGCCTGGCTGATGAGGGGTGTTACCCCGAAACAAGTCCCAAGATGCTTGTTACCGGTCCAGGGTGGACCTGGCTTGGCAGTTTGGGCTGGACTGTTCCCTTGAGGCACAGGGTCAAGACTGATTTGAATATGGCTGGGTCCAAACTGGGGTGGCATGGTGAGCAAAAGAACAATGGAATAAACCCAGATTTTTGTGACTGGGGCTGAATGTTTACATTGTTCAGCATTGCATCTATCATTTGTTCCTTTTGCTTTTATCACAGAGGGATTGGCCTAACGGCTAAGGCGCTCGACCTCGGAAACACTCGGTTCGAGTCTCGGTAACGACGCCAAAAACCCCCTGTGATTCTGGGCAAATCACTTAATCTCCCCGTGCCCAAAATGAAAAGTGTGTCCTCATGTAACGTAACTGGTGCTATGTAAAGCGCTCTGATAACTGATTCGGTTCGGTTCTAGTTCGCGCTATATAAAACTCTGCAAAAAAAAAAGCCTACCATACTGGCTTTGCCAGTGCTGGGGGGGAAAAGGGTAACTTTCTTGCACATAAGAAATTAAGAACTGAGACCGAGAAACAGCTTGATTTCATGTGCTTTCCGGATGCAAGGCATCCTGCATACATTGCAATGGAAACACTTCCTGGAAGGCAGAATGACATAGCAACTAGCAAAAAGCATGCAGTAAGTTATTTATACTCCTCCAGGTTGAGCAAAAGCCCACTTTACCTATATTTTGAAAATATATGTAAACAGGTAGCAGCGCAAAGCCAGACCTAAAAAGAACCAGCAACATTAAGATAAAGAGACCAACGTATAGGGTAGTGGAGGATAGAGGCACGCAGTGGAATAAAGAATAGGCAGTCTTGGTATGCAAACACAAGAAGATGATGGAGGGAGTGCTGAAACTTCTCAGACACTCGCCCCCAGTCTCAGATCTGGGTTGAATCCATCATCATTGTTTAGTCTAGGTATGGAGACTCCTCACAGAGCCAATGATGGACCCCTAGGGCACATGTTGGGCCCTTATATTGTATTGATACAGAAAGAGAAGAGACAAGGCCAGTACGTTCGAAAACAAGGTGAGAAAGAGAAAAAGAAAAGATGCCACGGCATGATCAGCGGAAAATAGGTTAATAGAATATGGCTTAGAGTATGCTGCCATATGTACTGATGAATACAGTAGCAAAATGATCGGTAAAAAATTAAATACATGTAAGTGATGGTGTACAGCCTTACATTCCGAAAGGATGAGCTGCAAGCCCTAAAACCCCAGACAGACACGTTCTCAGTTGACCAGGGCAATACTGCCATCTAGTGGAATCATTTAGCATTGCACGAGCAAGACATTGCTAGAGAAGCAGAGCATTCGTGGACGTTAGTGAATGTTGATTTTTCATATGTAGTGCCATGATGTCGCCTAGCGAAAGAGAACAAATACAAGTGGACTTTTCATCAGTTACCGGGACGCTGACGAATTTTAGACCTTGATTTGAGCATATTACAGAGGCGATGGCAGTGTAAGCTCGGTCTGATGGCACAGTGCACGGATTCACCCACTCCAGAAATCTGTTTCACCTCATGGCGACTGATTGGTTCGAATCTTGGCAGGGCGACTCAACTTTGCATCCTTCAGAGGGCAATGAGATGAGTCCCACTGAGTGGAGTACGAAACAGGTACTCAACATGACCCAAGGGGTGTATGTGCGCATTACAAATACATGTGTTCCATTATGTATGCTATGAGGGCAGAGTTTTGCAGCTTTGGATAGAATCTTAGGTACATGTTTAGTTTAGCTTTAGAGATTTGGGTCTTTGGGTTTTGAACTCTATTTACTCTCAGGGGTTCACCATAAGCCTTAGAATCATGTGGGTTAATTCTGAGAGGATTCCAAGACCAAGAAGTTACTTATAATGTAAAGCGTCTTTTTCTTATACAAGATTTGCAAGAGTTGAGGCTGCTAGGAAGCCACTAGGCCCAAGCAGAACATGGACAATCTACTCAATTGGCAAAGAAGCAGCACCCTCCGGCGCACCATGGCACAACAATCAGAGCAAGAAGCACGACGTGCTGATCTCCGCTCGCAGAACTCTATGGAATCTCGCAGAGTTTTCATGTAACTCAGAGGAATTCAGTGGAGTGAGAGACTGCGAGTTCCCCCACCCCTACGAAGCTCCTATTGTGTCCTTTGGAGTGGTTTGTTTACCACTGGTGTCTGGAGGGTGCCGGGGGAATGTGGAGGTTGAAAAGCTACCATTGAACTTCAAAAAGGATAACCAAGTACTACACTTTTAACACTTGACTCTAGGAATACCAAGGCACAGCAATTCAAACAACAAGGACATAGGTTTAGACGCTCAGAATACATTTAACAGAGCAAAAATCACTCAATAACTTTGCTTCTTAAACCAGTGTTTACTTTAAAAAAAGAAAAGCAATTTAGCATACACAAGAAAAAATACTACACATAAAACGCTGACTAGCAAAGTCGAGCAGCACACTCTAGCTGCTTCGAACACAATCATTTCTTGTCATGATCTACCACAGACTCAAGACCTGCCTCGATTCATTCTGTTCAGATTTCCTAGAGCTCACCCAAAACATTCCAACCACTGCTGACCAGGCTTTCATTTTAGGAGATCTAGACACCTGGGTCATAAACCATTCTGATACTTCTAGCCAAAACGTTGCTGAAAACATAGATTCCCTCAGCTTTTTCCAGTTAGGCTGAGGACCCCACCTATGAGTGATGGGCATACACTCAAGGTGCTCATTCTCCCGATGCCCTATTTCCTGCTCAAGTGTTCCAACAGTTACCCATGTCAGATCACCAACTAATCAAATTGTACTCTGACAGGGAGGTTAATAGCCAATGTAAGAATTCACAGGATTATGGCCATCTCACCGTATCAAGAAATGTAAAACAAAACACCCAAAGCCTTAACCAGCTGCTCTTTGAAATGCACGATAATAATCAGTAATGTCCTTTGATAATTTAGATCTACTGGAATCCAAACTAACCAAGGGACTAAGTGGTCTGCCCCCCACAAATTATTCAACTTGCGGGCTAACAAATGGTTCAGTGATAACATTCATCTGAAGCTTCAAGCATGGGGGCGTTGGAAAGACATTGGCAAACATCTAAATGACACTCTGATCATATGGCCTGCCAAGGCACATTCCTGAGGCTACAAATCAGTTTGTACCAGAGGAATGAATAGTTTCAATCTTGCACTGAGGATTCCTGAAGTTAAATTAAAGATCTGTTACACATCTATGAGGTAATGGGGATCCCCTCTTGTAATCCAGCGAGCCATGCCAAAATCCTCATGAAATCTTTGTGACAATCTTCTGTTATTCTTTAGCAACGCAGTTGTCACCGTAAAGGTTCACGTTGTCATGGGCCATTGAGTCTGGCCATCTCTCATATACCTGGCAGAGTCTCCTCACTCTGCCAGTTAGTACAAGTTTCCAATACTGATATTATTAATATCCTGATCTGTTCAAATAAATACTCTCTTCCATGGGATAGCTACACTGTCAAAATTATCAAGTGGGGAGAGGGTGTAGCCTAATGGCTTGGGGGGGGGGGTTGAACTAAAAACTGGGGAACCGAGTTAGAGTCTCGGCATGGACGCTCAACATACTATGATTCTGGACAAATCACTTAATCTCCCCGTGCCTTATAAAAATGAATGTGTCCTTGTGTAACCGAACTGCTGCTCATGTAAAGCGCTCGGATACCTTCGGGTCATGTTCGCACTATATAAATAAAACTAAAGAAAAATAAAAACCTGGGACTAGCAGGCATGACACCAGATCATCACCGTCTCATCAATTAATTCCTATCCATTTGACATAACCCATAGACCCTCAAACATGCAATTATCACTCCTATACTAAAGAAACCCACCAAAGACCTACATAAACCTTACAACTAAAGGCTCATCTCCGGCCTAACTGGTAATGTAAAGGCAACAGATTCACCTTTCGATGTAGATAACGGACAGCCTTAATATGAAAAAAGCTAAATTATACTTCTTGGCCCCAACAAATACACCCCCTTTAACTTTGCCTAAGAAATTGGGTTATACTCCAATTCCTGTGCTTCAAGCTGGATAAGTGGGAGTACTCTATGATCTGCCTTTTACCAACCAAATGAAACGTGGACTTCGTAACTGCATTTCAACATTTACATATGATAAACAGGGCTCTAAAACTGCGTAGATCACCGCTCTCAGAAATAGATCTATACCCAGACTCCACCAACCTTTTGTTCTCAAAACTCCATAATTCAAAAGCATAAAGCTCACCAGCATAGGGATGTGTACATGGTGGGTACTTGAGTTCTTGCCTTCTTCCTTCCCACTCTGATCCAGAGTATCCCCCCCGCCCCCTCCTTCAACCAGCCCGCCCGAGTCGGGAGTTCATAGGTTCACATATTATCAACTAGTCCCTAAGGGCGACTAGTAATATGCCCGAAAACTGCTTCATTTGCTGTTAAAACAGCTTCACATGCCTGGTACAACACAATAGAGTCAGAGAAGGGCATACCTCTTTCACTAACATGGGAGTGCACCCTGAGTAGGTTTCTGAAAGGGAATCAGAGTTTTGTTTTATCTACAGGCAAAAGTGTAAGGATACTGATAACAGGAGAAAGCCTATGAAATAATAGTTATAGGGTCAACCTGATGATAATTTTATCCTAGTCCTATGATCTGACTAAGTCATTCTCAATATGTGGGTACATTTAAAACTCAATATGTTGTATTTAGTTGTGGAATTTATAGATGACTTCATACCCCTCATGAAGAAGCAAAGTGCTTTGATTTACATCAGGTTCCCGAACGCCCTATTTAAAATGCATGGATTTTAGGGTGTTGAACGTAGGTAGGCCTATATGGGAGATCTCGGGTGAGGTACACGAGTTTTGGAAATATGATCCAAGCATGGGGCGGAAAGATACTGGCTATGCACAAGCATGAGATGGTCCAAAAAAGTGTGATAACGGGCATTGTCAGGCATTCTGGCAACCAGCCTTTTTATTTATTTCTTATAGTTCATACGATTCAATTATGCGAGTGGGGAAATACAGGGTTGTTAACACTGCAGAATTCGAAGGGAGTTATCGATTCTTCTTCAAGCAGGAATTAGGTTCAACTTGGGCATCTGAACTGAGAACGAACCTTCACCAGTGCAAGACATTTTGAAGGAATAGATGGTCAAGAGTGGGGTCAACTTAGAGCTCAGTGATCTAGTTTCCCGGAAGGTCCAAAGATTATGCTAAGAAGAGTGGTACATAGCTGTGGACAGTTCAATGTGCAATTCGCACCGTTTAAACGAATGCATGTAGTTACAGCCAGCAATGTAATGATCGATGGACTGATGAAATGAAAACTTGGATATGCAAATTAGGGAGCGGTTTTGTAGTTTTATTCTGGTAGCTCTGCAATCTGAAACTTGGGTGGAGAGGGGCTCAAAGTTATAAGCCACTGGTATAGTTTGGATCAGAAAGTAAGGTGATGATGGCTTGTTCCCTTTGATGGTATATGAACATTTGACCGGGGGGTGGGGAGGGTGGATCTCATTACATAAAATGATTGTTTTGGGACTGGATTACCTCGTGAAGCAAGGGAACGTTGAAAGTTCACAATGATGCCCACATGATTTACTTTATGTTGAAGCGTGGTGGTAGGCCAAGTTCTTTAATCAAGAAGATTGAAGGGTGGTAGTTGGGCCATTTCCTGCATGTTATGAGCTCAGTTTGTAACAAACTCAGCTTGAGAGAGTTACTATCCAGTGCACACCCCTTGGAAGACTTAGCGTTTGGCCCAGGTCTTGAGATCGGCTGATTTGTTTTAGCTTAATAAGATATGCGTGCCATTGGCGTAATTCTAGTGGTTAAAGTTGAAAGAGAAGACAAGGTCCCAACAAGCATTGGAAATGCAATAGGTCTCGCACCATTAGAGTTAGTGCTTTTAGAATTGTTTATGGGTTTTTTTTGTAAATGTTTAGCATTTTTGTTTCCTGTAGCCAATGCTAAAGAATTACAAATAAAAAAAGCCATAAACATTTCTTAAAGCTCTAACTGAAATGGTCTGAGACCTATTGCACTGTGTGAGGGTGAGGGGTTGAGGATGAGTGAGGGTGAGGGTGAGAGTGGGTGAGGGTGAGTGAGGGTGAGGGGTTGAGGGTGAGTGAGGGTGAGGGGTTGAGGGTGAGTGAGGGTGAGGGGTTGAGGGTGAGTGAGAGTGAGGGTGAGTGAGGGTGAGTGAGGGTGAGTGAGGGTGAGTGAGGGTGAGTGAGGGTGAGTGAGGGTGAGTGAGGGTGAGTGAGGGTGAGTGAGGGTGAGGGGTTGAGGGTGAGTGAGAGTGAGGGTGAGTGAGGGTGAGGGGTTGAGGTTGAGGGTGAGGTGTTGAGGGTGAGTGAGGGTGAGGGTGAGTGAGGGTGAGGGTGAGTGAGGGTGAGGGTGAGGGTGAGTGAGGTGTTGAGGGTGAGTGAGGGTGAGGGTGAGTTAGGGTGAGGGGTTGAGGGTGAGTGAGAGTAGTTGAGGCTGAGTGAGGGTGAGTGAGAGTGAGGGTGAGTGAGGGGTTGAGGGTGAAGGTTTGAGGGTGAGGGTGAGCACACAAGCTTAGGAGTATGTCTTAGCACAACTTGCCCTCACCAATCACCTTTCACTTCTCAGGGCCTATGGACTTTCAAGGCTACAGATAGCATCTGCCATGTGCCTTAGAGGAACATTTATGTTTTAAAAATGTATTTGACAAATAATTATCGATCCATAGTTCAGCGCCGGCGAGATTATGCATTTTTGATATTTTTTGTTGCTGCACAGGCAAGAGAAGACAAGGTCCCAACAAGCATTGGAAATGCAATAGGTCTCGCACCATTAGAGTTAGTGCTTTTAGAATTGTTTATGGGTTTTTTTTGTAAATGTTTAGCATTTTTGTTTCCTGTAGCCAATGCTAAAGAATTACAAATAAAAAAAGCCATAAACATTTCTTAAAGCTCTAACTGAAATGGTCTGAGACCTATTGCACTGTGTGAGGGTGAGGGGTTGAGGATGAGTGAGGGTGAGGGTGAGAGTGGGTGAGGGTGAGTGAGGGTGAGGGGTTGAGGGTGAGTGAGGGTGAGGGGTTGAGGGTGAGTGAGGGTGAGGGGTTGAGGGTGAGTGAGAGTGAGGGTGAGTGAGGGTGAGTGAGGGTGAGTGAGGGTGAGTGAGGGTGAGTGAGGGTGAGTGAGGGTGAGTGAGGGTGAGTGAGGGTGAGTGAGGGTGAGTGAGGGTGAGGGGTTGAGGGTGAGTGAGAGTGAGGGTGAGTGAGGGTGAGGGGTTGAGGTTGAGGGTGAGGTGTTGAGGGTGAGTGAGGGTGAGGGTGAGTGAGGGTGAGGGTGAGTGAGGGTGAGGGTGAGGGTGAGTGAGGTGTTGAGGGTGAGTGAGGGTGAGGGTGAGTTAGGGTGAGGGGTTGAGGGTGAGTGAGAGTAGTTGAGGCTGAGTGAGGGTGAGTGAGAGTGAGGGTGAGTGAGGGGTTGAGGGTGAAGGTTTGAGGGTGAGGGTGAGCACACAAGCTTAGGAGTATGTCTTAGCACAACTTGCCCTCACCAATCACCTTTCACTTCTCAGGGCCTATGGACTTTCAAGGCTACAGATAGCATCTGCCATGTGCCTTAGAGGAACATTTATGTTTTAAAAATGTATTTGACAAATAATTATCGATCCATAGTTCAGCGCCGGCGAGATTATGCATTTTTGATATTTTTTGTTGCTGCACAGGCACTCGTGAGCATCATCTTTACCAGACTATACTATGGGTGGGCCGAGAGTTAGGCAGTCCAGGATCTGGGTGTTGCCATTTTAGAATGGCCCCTTACTTGCCAACTGATGGAGAATTGTTGGGTGGTCTCACTACTACTCGCTGATCTTGTAATTCATGCTCTAATACAAATGAACACTAAATAGCTTTTTATTCACCATCTCAGCAAGAGGCCAACAATTGAATAAGCAGAGTGTGAACCCTTCAGTGAACAGCACCAGTGTAAGTTGTGGATGACTTGAGGATTGTCGCTCATATTTTAACAGATTCGTAACTATTTCACATACATCTTTTTAGTACGAAAGATTCGCTGTTTTTTATTTTCTCATCTCTGATGCATTTTACTTGTTTCTTTTCATTCCTGCATAAACCATAGAGCCAACTCGGCACAAACGTGTTATAATGTGGTCAGAGGGAGGGGCACTAGATGACGAGATGTGGACTACCGCCACATTATGCAAGCTTGCCAGAGCCTCTGTGCCTTGTGGTAAACTACAGCTGTTCTTGAAGTGCTCAGAGCTGCTTCTTCATTCAACGTAAGCCATCGCTTCACTCCAATGAGAGCATCTGAGCATCCTGAAATTGACGTCCTTTGCATAATAAAAGTGTTTACATACCTCAAGCTTCTTTCTCTAGGATTCTTTCTGTAGGATTTCCTTCTGTTTCCTGCTCAATGGTTTCTTCAATGAAATGTTCTTAATTGCTTGTTTCTTTGCTGATTTTTTGGAGAGCAGAACTAGAGCACAGCTTGTAGCTACTCCTTTCAGTCTTTCGTCATATTTCAGTTACTGGTGCGTGTACTGCATCATTGAGGCACACGGCCCTGGTGCTGGGTGTGCAGGGTCGATTTTTACATTGACACAAACATGGGAAATAAGTGGTGCAAATTGAAATTATACTGTTTTCGTGCATGCTATTTAAAAAACAAAAATACGCTATTCCCTCAAAGTTATTACCAGCAAAATAACGAGAGTGTAGTTTGCACAAAGCTCTAAAATAGCACTGGAAACAAAGACAACAAGTGAAAGCAAGTTGCGGTAAAGCGGGTTTGGGCTTTCATTTAATGTTATTCCCGAAATGTGCTCCAGGCAACACGTTAATCTCTTTGTACGTCGTGTTTGTGCTGCATATTTGGAGGCTTGACAATAACATGCTAGTTGGGGCTGAGCAACACCAAAATGGTTAAAGGGACTGTAAGAAGGGACGGTGCAAGGAAAACAAACTGCGAGGGGCGGAAGGAAGGAGACAATGTAAAAAAAATTCAAATGAAAAGAAGCGAGACGGGTCAATTACATGTTCCCTCCAAGCGCAATGCCGCTGCCAGCAGCGGCAGAGCAAGAAAGTCAGCACAAACAAACGGTGCGAAGAGGTGGCTCAACATATAACGATGCCGACTTTGGAGAAGGAGAACAGGGTTCGAGCCTCAGCGTGGGCGGCATCATTAATTATAAATTAAATAAACTGAGATCTCCTGCATATTAAATATAAATAAATAAACAGCGTGCGTGGGGTGAGGGCAGGAAGCTGCCAGCTATTTAAAAAACAAAAATACGCTATTCCCTCAAAGTTATTACCAGCAAAATAACGAGAGTGTAGTTTGCACAAAGCTCTAAAATAGCACTGGAAACAAAGACAACAAGTGAAAGCAAGTTGCGGTAAAGCGGGTTTGGGCTTTCATTTAATGTTATTCCCGAAATGTGCTCCAGGCAACACGTTAATCTCTTTGTACGTCGTGTTTGTGCTGCATATTTGGAGGCTTGACAATAACATGCTAGTTGGGGCTGAGCAACACCAAAATGGTTAAAGGGACTGTAAGAAGGGACGGTGCAAGGAAAACAAACTGCGAGGGGCGGAAGGAAGGAGACAATGTAAAAAAAATTCAAATGAAAAGAAGCGAGACGGGTCAATTACATGTTCCCTCCAAGCGCAATGCCGCTGCCAGCAGCGGCAGAGCAAGAAAGTCAGCACAAACAAACGGTGCGAAGAGGTGGCTCAACATATAACGATGCCGACTTTGGAGAAGGAGAACAGGGTTCGAGCCTCAGCGTGGGCGGCATCATTAATTATAAATTAAATAAACTGAGATCTCCTGCATATTAAATATAAATAAATAAACAGCGTGCGTGGGGTGAGGGCAGGAAGCTGCCAGCTATTTAAAAAACAAAAATACGCTATTCCCTCAAAGTTATTACCAGCAAAATAACGAGAGTGTAGTTTGCACAAAGCTCTAAAATAGCACTGGAAACAAAGACAACAAGTGAAAGCAAGTTGCGGTAAAGCGGGTTTGGGCTTTCATTTAATGTTATTCCCGAAATGTGCTCCAGGCAACACGTTAATCTCTTTGTACGTCGTGTTTGTGCTGCATATTTGGAGGCTTGACAATAACATGCTAGTTGGGGCTGAGCAACACCAAAATGGTTAAAGGGACTGTAAGAAGGGACGGTGCAAGGAAAACAAACTGCGAGGGGCGGAAGGAAGGAGACAATGTAAAAAAAATTCAAATGAAAAGAAGCGAGACGGGTCAATTACATGTTCCCTCCAAGCGCAATGCCGCTGCCAGCAGCGGCAGAGCAAGAAAGTCAGCACAAACAAACGGTGCGAAGAGGTGGCTCAACATATAACGATGCCGACTTTGGAGAAGGAGAACAGGGTTCGAGCCTCAGCGTGGGCGGCATCATTAATTATAAATTAAATAAACTGAGATCTCCTGCATATTAAATATAAATAAATAAACAGCGTGCGTGGGGTGAGGGCAGGAAGCTGCCAGATATGGAAATACCAGCATCAAAGAAAACAAGACGGAGGGAAGAGAGGGGAGAGGGGAGGGGGGAGGAGAAATGCGACACGGCGGGAAGGGGCAGGCAGGATGACTCAGGGGAGGGGGCGGAGCGGGGCAGAGCGGCATGTGGGTGTGAAGAAGCCGGGCCTTTGAAGTGAAGCTAAGCTTCACTTCAAAGGTGTCGGAGGAATGCGGGCGGCTGTGCACGCGCTTTTAAGCTCAATGCACATGCGCATTGAGCTTAAAAGTCACGGGCACTGCAAGGAATCGCCACGATTCCTTGCAAGTTAGATAAAGAGTAGATGAGCCCCTATAGTCTCGCTTGCTCGATGCGCATGCGCATCGACAGGCGAGACCTAAAAAGGACTAAGGTACTTGTTATTCAGGAGAGAAGTTGTGGTGGAAGCTTGACAGCTTATGATATGTTATATTGATAAAGTGTGCAAGTACCAGAGAGGGCGTATTTGTGCTGAAATGGAGGGAGAGGATGAACTGCAGGGAAGCTAGGAACTGCTGGACTCGGGTAAAGGAGAGAAAAGCAGAGTTTTTACATTTGTTCTGAAAGTGCGGAACTCAGGCGTGCCTTTCAGTGAAAGCGGTCGCCAGTTCAAGAGTTTGAGAGACAGGAAAGGGCACCACCACCACCAAGCATGGAATTATTTGAGAGGGAGGACTACCACCATTTTGAGGAAGCTGTCAAAAGTGAGCGAGAGGGATGATAGATAGGACCCATGTTATAGATGGTGTAGATGGCACAGTGGGTGAGCCACAGCCTTGAATTAATGCCTTTTCACAGGGAGGCAATGAAGAATATTAAGGCGAGCTGAGACAAAGGAAGTAGGGGGAAGAGTGAGAATCAATTTGGAGGCAGAGTTTTCGTTAACTTCCAGCCAGGCGCTCAGGGAGTCTGTTAAAGCCATGTAGAAATCGTTGCCATAATCTAGGTGGGATGTGATGAGGGAGTGGGCTTCAGTTTTCTGTGCAGATGTAGGAAGAGGGAGAATTTTCCTAATCATCTGTAACAGGCTGAAACAGGTATGGGAAATCTGACTGATCTGTTTGGATAAAGTAATGTTAACGTCCAAGGGAATACCACAATGTTTTGCTTGGGTAGCAGGAGCAGGTGGAGCCCCTCATTCAGAGGGCCACTAAGATGTAAAGCAGGGGTGTGCCTGGATACCGAAGAGAAGTATCTCAGTCTTGTCGCATTTGGGCTTAAGGCAGTTGTCCTCCATCCAGCAGCGAAGGTAAGTTTTTATGGTTTCTAGTTATTTAAAATCATACCAATATAGCAAAAAAGTATAAAGACAGTTAAGACAAAGCAAAGTCAGATAGTTCGTGGATCCATCTACCAATTTAGTACATCATAAAAATGCTTATACTTTACATCTTTCAGGTCAATTGTAGAATCCTAATATTTAAAATACATTACCAATAAAATGGGGCTCTATTCTGCCCAATACATATACTTTACAATAGTAGTAAAAAGGTGGCAAGATTGCTACACTGGTGGTTTGGGAGGTTTAGCAGGTAGCACAGTGGAGTCGTTTGTATGCAGGTTCCTTTGGTAGGCCCATTGTGGTAAGGGCTGACGTAACTAGCAGTAAAATCGGACATCAGGGTAGGCTCATTGTGGTAAGGGCTGATGTAACTAGCAGCAAAATCTGACATCAGGGTAGGCTATGTTGTGAAATCGCATGGGTGGTGACTCAGGACGAGATCTCAAGCCACGCTGTAAATGTTGAATACTGTAAGGCCTATCACGGGTTATTCCCAACAGCCAGGAATGTAGGGCTGGAGGGTGTCCCAACTAAACCTGACTTTAATCTACCAACAGATTGCAAGCAGGTAAATGAAGCGCATGAAGCGATATCAAACATAAGGAGAACATTGATGTAAACCAGACAGATGAAGTGCATTGTAGCAATTTCTTCGGAAATGTAGTGCTAGCCCAGTTTGTGATTAGTGTGTTACGCTATCAGATCAGTCAAACCTAATTCACTCTAATATTTGCCAGCCTGAGGGAACAGAATCATAAGTTGATTAGTGACCTATGCCAGCAATTTCATTGGGCTTCAATAGCCAAAGGTATCCCCTTCAAGTTCCCAAAAGGCGTTATTGCTGGTAAAACAGGCCTGATATACATACCTAGTCCCCGCTAGATATGGCCAAGGTTTAGTGGAAAGGCTAAGGGGTTGTATTAAAATGCATGGTACAGTCCCTCAGGCTATTTTTATTTATTTATTTATTTAAACTTATAAAGCGCACAGCTACCCGCAGTGGGTTTCCCGGCGCTAAGGGACAGACTAAAGAAGAATTTGTATGCTAAGTGTGCTAAACGGAAACTCCAGTTTACTGTTGAAAGAGCCAAGTTTTAAGTCCTTTGCGAAAACGAAAAAGATTAGTTTCTGTCTTGAGAATCATGGGAAGAGCGTTCCAGAGTTTAGGACCCAGATAGGCAAATGAGCGGCCTCCCATTTTTGCTAGCCTAAATCTGGGGATGGAGAAGTCACCATTCCCTGAAGATCTCAAGATACGATTAGGTTTATAGGCCTGAATAAGGCCCTCAAGGTATTTAGGGGCAGAGCCTTGTTTAATTTTAAAAACATGACAAAGGGCCTTGAATTTTATTCTATTTGGGACTCTGAGCCAGTGTAGGTTGTGAAGAGCTGGAGAGGCAGATGTTCTCCTGGGGACGTTGCAGAGCAGCCGAGCAGCTGCGTTCTGAACAACCTGAAGTTTTTTTATAGTGGTCAGGTCAGCTCCAAGATATAGAACGTTGCCGTAGTCCAGGCGGGAAACAACCAACGCCTGGACTACCATTCTTTGTGTGGAAAGGGGTAACATCCACAGAATCTTTTGAAGCCATCTCAAGGTGGCAAAACAAGTAGAGGCTACCTTTACAGCCTGCTGTCTCATAGTGAGTTTCTCATCAATGAGGAATCCGAGATTGCGGACTACAGTTACAGGCTGAGGGGTAGGTCCCATATCCTTGGGCCAGTGGTGGGGGCCCCAGAGATCCTTACCCCTGCCAAGTATCACAACCTCGGTCTTGTCACCGTTAAGTTTCAAGAAATTGTTCTTCATCCACCTGGAGACACGAACCAGACCTTCTCTCAAAACAGAGGTATCCGTGCCCTCTGTGTTAGAAAGAGAGAAGATGATCTGTGTATCATCGGCGTAGGAGTATAAGGTGAGACCGGCTTCCTCTATGATGGTGGCCAGGGGTCTTACATAGATATTGAATAGTAGAGGACTAATTATAGACCCCTGAGGCACGCCATACGCCGATGGACAGATTACAGATGAAGCAGAGGCTGAAAACACCTGAAAAGTACTGTCTCTTAAAAAAGAGGCTATCCAGGCTAAGGCAGCGCTTTCTACACCCAGGGACCGAAGAGTCGTAAGGAGGATGGAATGGGACACAGTGTCGAACGCCGCGCTCAAATCCAAAAGAATGAGGGCAGATGTTTCTCCATGATCGACACTGTGTCTCAGACTCTCGGTGACTCCCAGGAGTGTAGTTTCGGTCGAATGATGCGCTCTAAAGCCTGACTGGGATGGATGTAGAAATCCCGTGCTTTCCACAAGGTGAGTTAATTGCGTATTAATATGCCGTTCCGGGATTTTCGACAGAATTGGAAGCAATGAGATTGGTCTGAAGTTAGACAAGTTGGCAGCATCAGCTCCAGCCTTTTTTAATAAAGGAACAATCATTGCATGCTTCCAATCCTGTGGAACGAAAGACTCAGATAATGAGGAGTTGAGAAGTTGCATTAATACGTGACGTGGGCCAGGTTCAAGTGATTTTAAAATTTTGGCCGGCACCGGGTCCCGTGGGGAGCCGGATTTAATGCTATTCAGGCAAAGAGAAAAAGAGTTATCATCGAAGGGCAACCAATTTGCAAGTCTATTCGTTGCAAGAGGCGGATGATCTGGAATCACTGTTGACTCAGGTTGAGGCTCATCATTAGATGTAGAAAGATTTAATGAGTCATAAATACACTCTACTTTGGATGTAAAGAATTTTGCAATAGAGTTACACTGGTTCTCGTCTAAAGCAGGGGGGGCCGGAACCACATCTGCCCCTGTTAACTTTTTCACCACCGAGAAAAGAGTACGAGGGCAGTTTTGGGCATTGGTAACCGTATTGGAGACATAAGCGGCTCTGGCCATTTTACATTGGTGGTGATAGTCCCTAAGGGCTTCCTTGTAAGCCGTTTTACGAGAGGCAGAGTAGGAGCGCCTCCCCTTCCTCTCAAAATTCTTACAATTGGTTCTCATGCGCTTTAGGTCCTCAGAGAACCAGGGCGCAGGAGTTTGATGGGACATAGAAATTTTAGATGTTAGAGGGAGGAGTGCATCAATAGTAGTGCTCAACCATTTAGATACTTATGAGTTCAACACGGAAGTGGACATATCGGTGTTAGGGAGAGTGTCCATAAGGCGCCTGTTGAACTCAGAGATGTCGAGCCTGTTCCATTGGCGTATCAACACGTCCTTACTGTCACTACCATTAATCGGGGGTTTAGTCCACGATAGGGAGAAATGTACAGCATAATGATCTGACCATTACAAAGGACGAGCACGGGAAAAGCATTCAAATGGTAAATTGGAGAGAACAGGGTCCAATAAGTGCCCTGCAGAATGTGTGGGCCCTGAGTTACATAACAAGATGTTTAAGGATTCAAGTTCAGATAAAAACAATTTGCTAACATTACATAGTTCATCTTCCAGATTGAGGTTCAGGTCGCCAAGAATAGTAAAATTGGCAGCCTTCAAGGATAGAGGAGCGATGGTGTCTGCAAAGGATGCAGTCCAGGCATTCGCATTTCCAGGAAGTCGGTAAATCAGAAGACCCGACAAAGTAAACTGGGAGCTGATAGAGATTTTAAAATATCCAGCTTCACATCCGGGCATAGGAAAGACATCAAAGGTACAGGTGTATTTTGAGTTAAGGATTATCGTAATACCACCTCCTTTACCAGAGTCTCTGTCTTTCCTGACCATTATATAGCCATCGGGCACCGCCATGGAAATATCTGGCCCAGAGCTCTCATGAAGCCAGGTTTCCGTAAGGAACACGGCATCAGGTTTTTCATCAACTATAAAATCATAGATATTATTCTTATGTTTCGGAAGTGATCTACAGTTTATGCTCCAAAACTGAAGTTTTGTGCAATTGGGAGGAGATCCAGGGCCTCTGGTTCTACCCCTGGGTTTACCCCGTTTATGTAGTGGTTTCATTTGATTACACATGGCCATCCGACCCGTAAAGAAATTGCAGTGAGTGCATTTAAAATTATGGCTCGGCAGTATGCATGTTGTGCACTGTACAGAGGGTGGGTACCAAAGCCGTTTTAACTCCTCACCCGTATATGTGATGATGGAGCCGTGGTGATTGAAAGTAGCAGGGTCCATGGCCCCTTGGCCCGTCCTGGCGTGGACGGGCCTGACTCTGGCGCGACTCCGGCACAGGTCCGGCGCGTCCGCAGATCGCGTCCGCTACGCGGAGGCAGACACCTCCCTTTTATTCTGGCCAATCAAGAGCGTGCTACCGCTGCCCCCAACTAAGATGGCCGCTACCGTTGTTTTACCCGCCCGGGACTCAAGGCTCTCAGCTCCCGAGTCGGCTAGGGTTGGTCCGGGTCACGGGGGGGGGACGGACGGGGGGGGATGGGGGATCAATTATGGGTAAGGTGCTGCTATTTTTATCAAGCGCAGGACAGGGGGAGATAGACCACCACTCCTCAAGTTGAGCGGAGGAAATTACAATCGATGTTCCAGTGAGTTATTAAAAAGGAAAAGCTTTGTAATCAAGCTACAACTAAGGACACAATATTAAAACGTTTAAAGTGCATAAAACAAACACTCGAACAAAGTAAGATAGCTACCTCCCGGCTTCCGCCTCAGGAGGGAAAAGCATATAAAAGCATACAGCAAAGGAGCTTGTACGAAAACCAGCTGGTTACGTACTCCTAACAGATTCGTTAGGTGACAGGGGCGAGGGGGGATCCCAGAGTCATAAGGAGTCACAGGCCAATGAGTAAAGAGCAGAGTCCGTAGGCGCCAGCCGTGCTCGGGCACGCCCTAGTATGGCGGTTGTGCCGGTCCCCATGTTGGAGGCGGGGGCCGTGTATTTGGTGACGTGGTCGGCGCCGCCCTGCCTCACCTCTCCCCTGATAGGGCACAAGCGGAAGTGACCCGGAAGCAATCAAGTGCTTCCGGGTCGCGCTTGGTAGACAAGGCTAGGAAGCCAGAGTTAGCCGGTTGCCCACAGCTACGGGCATAAAAGGGGCTGTGGAGCGGCGGTACGTCCTTTTCGCGTCGCCGCTCCACAGCTAGATCGCCAAAGCAAGGGACTCCAGGACAGAGACCGCATTGCGTTTTCCACACCCACCATCCCCTGAGGCAGAAGTTCTAATGTTTTGCTAGGTTTCTTTTTTTCTGTAAGTTGTATTATAGTAATGAAGGTTTATAGCCGTTTTTCATCCCAAATGCAGTTTAAAGTGGTATTAACCAGTTTTCTTTTCAGTGCAATGTTATTGTCGTATTTTATGTTGTATCCTTGCTCAGGCGGCAAGGTCATGATTGGTGTGTATATTTTAAGGTCCTTAGTAGGCATCACAATTGTCAAATGAGGACTCCTTGGGGGGTGGTCTCTCTTGGAACTCCAGGGGGGCAGTTACAGCAGGTTGGCAGGGAGCGTGTGGGGGAAGTTCATGTAGGCATTTTGGGCCAATCCCCGCACAAGCTCAGTGGCGCAGGAAACTTGGCATGACAGCACAGCCCCTTGGAAATAATATTGAGGGTGTAGGGGGTGCCCGAAGAAAGTAACCTTCTAGCAAACTGGGCCCCCTGCGCTACACTCCTGTAGGAGGGTGGGCCCTAGCACGATCTTGGACCAGTCATTGACCTTGCCGTAGGCTCAAACAGGAATACGCAGAAAAGGATGGATTGTTGAACATTTAGCTTAAGACAGGAAGGAGTAGTTTCTTACATGTAACTCCAGTTCTGTAGTAGGGGTATCTCTGTTATAGTCATAATCTAGTGAATAGTCCCACCCATGTGCGTGGACCCCGGAGCAATAAAAAAAATATTCTCTTAAATCTTCTTCTTTGCAGTCCTGCATAGACACTTAAGAGAAAATCAAAGACAATAATGCAGCCTGTACCTACAAGGCTACACTGTCCAGTACTTCAACTAGAAATGCCAAGGATATTTTACCAACATCACATTTACCATAATGTGTCAAGTTCCATGCATAGAGAAACTTCCCCTTCAACCTTGGAATGATAGTGTCGTGTATTTCTATAGGTTCTGAATCGATCCCACTATTCCTGACCCTATTCTGGTTAAACTACCTAGCTAGTTAACTAACAGTCAGCCCATGAGGCAAGAAATTCCCCATGATGCAGATACCGTTATCTGACGCAGTCACACTACGGCACAGGAACGTGTTATCTGATTAGGTCATAACGCTTGAGATCTAATTAGACAAGCGATATTCCTCCAGCCCCTGATAAGGCATACGACGTTCTCATAACAAATCAAACCTATGACAACCTGGATAATCCGTGCGGCCATTGTTTTGATTTCACAGAGAACTTTAGTAAAGAATGTGCTAACGAGCAAGTCGTATGACATCTTTATTGACGTACCTATGTCCATCCTTACGTCAATCCCGGCACCTTTAAGGTATAAATATTGCCGATCTTGCCCTATGCAAAACACACGCGTGGTGACAAGACGGAGCAGCCACACTTGCCGAAGCAGAGAGCCGAAGCAGACCCCGCAGGCAGCAGCCCCGCCTTCCTGACGCGCTGAGAGACGCGCTGCTATCTCAAGCCGAGAGACCCAGCACCGGCGCTTCCGGGTAGCCCTCGCAGGCAGCCTGGAATATCGAGAGCAGAGAAAGAGATACCATTCCTCATTCATCCTAAATTCCAGGTACAGAACTGAATAACCCCTCCTAGAGAATTCTTTAGTTATTCACTTGGCAAAAACAAACTTAACTTAAACTGTAACTTTCTATTCCCGCCCACGCATTAGACTTAGGTCAGGTACACGGGGTAGGCGTATTTAGAAACACCAGTTGAGTACGTTTAGTCAAATGTATATGTGTATGTAAATATATTTTAATCATTTTAAACATCATATGGCTCAGAAACCATATCAATGTTTTTACAGTATTATTTTATACTATTGCTTCTAATGTATGCACTTTACTTAACTATAAGTATCGCAATAATATCGATCCATTTCTCTTGTACGAGAAAAGAGACTGATCAATAAATAACACCTTTTATTGAACACGCCCGTCTCTTCCTTTTCTCTACATTCTGATGAGACTAAGAATGCACGTACTGACTGAGTAAAATAATTGCCTTGTGCTCACACGACTCTCGAGATTGACTCTTGATTAGGGGAGAGCAAAGTTGTCATGTTCTATGGTTGTCAGAAACTAAATCCCTTCTTGTCTAATCCGGGAAGTTAATCCTTCCTTGAACATTCGAGAAAGTTTCTAGCGAACTCTGAGCTTAGCTGGCAAACCCAAAAATTAAGTCTAGTATCGACAGTAGTAGACCTAGTTAACGTCTGGCCTAGGCCTTTACTGCTGTAGGTACTATTCCAATGCGCAGAGCCTATTGGGAAAATAGGAACTACACTACATGGCGCCCAACGCGTTTGGAAAGGGCGATAAAACTAACGTAAGACATTTAGAGTAACTCAGTCGTGCTTTCTCACTCAGACCCCTTTTCCCAAATACTCCAAAGACGTCTGGAGTGGGTGAAAGGTTATTATATCCTCCAAAACCTCGCAGGAGGGAACTCCTATGTACGGTTCTTGGTCTAGTCAACGTTGAAGGATAAAACAGTTCCAGAATATTGTGCATCTAATCTCTGTTTCCATAAAGAAACCTGATCTGCAAATAAAAATAATACCATCCTGTCAGTAAAATGGGAGACAGTGATGGAGAAAGAGAGGCAATTAGATTAGCTACTGAAATAGCAGATGCTGATGCTACCATGCAAACAGCAGACCCGGATATAATACTCATCCAGGTCGCCAAAAGGAGATCTATAACCTTAAAACTTATAGAAAATGGACTGACACCTAGAGGTGGCACAGTCATATTCGTAATTGAGGCACACGAATATCGGCAGACAGAGGTATACTATACATGGATACATTTTCCAGCAGCAAATGCTGTAACAAAGTACTTCCACTATTACAAAGTAGAGGAACCTCCTGAAACGTACACTCCTTTCGAGGAGGTGGAAGTACCACTCAAATTCCAAGAGCATTTGCTCTTATTTGATGGCGCCCTAAAACATAATAATCACATTACAAGGCTCGGTCCTTTAGGAAGACCAGGAGCAACGTGGCCGGTCTTAGCCGGATACACACCACATCCAGACATCGACGAGATGACTGCACCAGAGCTATTAATACAGCTAAAACAACTACTAAAAATTCACAGACAATTAGTTCAGTATGTAATGCGGACTTCTACAATTCAGCCAGCGATTAAACTACCTCAGCTGACCTCTCACCAGGGGAACACAAATAAAATTACACCACAGAACATCCAATCCTGCCTAGGTAAGGTTCCAGCTAAAAGGGAACAGATACCATTCTGGTTGGCACAGAAAATCACCCAAATAGAGGCGGTGTTTCCTGACACCACCCCGCTAGAGAAACACAGGATTCTGACTATATGTCTCCCAATGGGAATCGCACCACACATTGAGGACTGTGACACTTGGGGTACAGTCTTTGCTTCCATCTACACAAAAACGCACGGTGTTCCATCCATTTCGGTAATACCAGATGTGCTAAAACAAATTCAAGATGAATATGGTCCAGAACCTGCTTTAACTCTTGGTATGAAATTACTGAAAGACTTCAAGCAGGTCTCGGCTATATTACTAGCCAACATAAAGGGTGAAGCAGCAAACGTGGCGATCCGCCAGAGGTTAAAAGAGACAGATATAGCAGACCAACCAGCTGAAATTGCCAGAATCATAGAAAAATCCTATGAAGAACTAGGCAGAGATAGTCTAGGTGGAATACCAGTAAAACCGCAACTGACTACAAGTCCAGAAAAAATGTTTTTTAATAATAATAATAATTCACCAAAAAAGAACTGGGATGGGAACAAACAATCCAATCCTAAAGAAAAGAAATTCCAGTCCAGAGGAAGGTCTCCTAGGCGAAGAGAGAAATCTCCAAACCCGAGACAAAGGTCACCTCAGAGTGAACCCTCTGGGAATAGATATAACCTTAGAAATAGGCATAATATTAAAAAACCTGATAGATATCAAGACATTGATACACGTCCCTCTCAATCTTTTCAGAATTCCTCGCAGAAATCGGAAAGAAGAGGACGATCAGAAGAGCACGCCAAGTCCAAAGACAAGGAACCTGCTCAACTGAAAAAGAAATCACAATTTCCAAAAAAGAAGGTAGCCAGTATCAAGGTAGTTAACAATGCAGAGAATACTGAGGACACAATTGAAAAACGGAGAGTGGGCTCAGACAATGCTAGACAGCGCAGCAGAGGTGAGCATAGCTCGCAAAGTCCTTATGAATCATCTGGAGACAGTGGACACGAATGAATACCTTCAAGTGGAAACTGCAGATACCAGAGTTAGCAAGCCCCACAAAATATACGAGATAACATTACGTATAGAGGGAGATAAGACTAGGAAAATAAGGGGAATATTTTGGGATAACCTATCCAAGGGCTATGACATCCTTCTAGCTGAAAAAGACTGGCCACCGGAGTTTGTCAGGGAGTGCCCTCATGGCGAAGAAGTAATTATGCCTGCCTTCTCGAATCAAATACCGATTCATAAAAAATACACACTTGCTAGAAAGTGGGCAGTGGCCTTAGCACCTGCTTTATATAAAAATCACGTAGGATGGGATGAGGATTCTCCTCCTCACAAAGTCCAGCTAAAATCACAACCAACTGCACAAAGGCAGTACCCAATTAAGCAAGAAGCTAAAAAACAAGTAAATGAAATACTAGATCAGCTAGAATACCAAGGGGTGATTGAAACTTGCACCTCACAAATGAACAACCCTTTGTTTCCGGTCTCCAAACCAGACAATTCATACCGTCTAGTTTTGGATTACCGACACCTTAACACATGTTGCAAAACTTTTGCAGTACAAAACTCGCATAGTGCTGCACTAATGAATAACATAGTGCGCAAAAAATACAAAACAACCTTGGACATCTCCAATGGATTCTTTTGTCAAAACATAGCACCAGAGAGCAGATATTTAACTGCATTCTCAGTAAATGGCACTCAAAAACAATTCTGTCGGTTAGCCCAGGGGTACAAGAATAGCCCGGGGGTATTCTCAGCGAGAGTAACAGAATTACTACAACAATATGATGATGAAGCATTATCTTATGTCGATGACATTTACTTAACAGATGATGACTTGGAAACTCACTTGAAAAGAGTGAACACCATAATACTTGGTTTCGCTGCAGAGGGTTACAAATTCAACTTCAAAAAGTCCAGAATTGCCCATCTGACGGTCCTATTCTTAGGATATGAGTTATCAAGTGAAGGCAAAAGCCTGGCAGACAATTTCCTAGAGAAATGTGCCGTAATCCAAGCTCCTAAAACACTAAAAAACCTACAGTCAATTCTAGGCTTCCTAAATTTCGGAAGAACTTACATTGCTAATTACGCAGAAAGGGTCAAGCCCCTTTACGATCTAATTAAACCAGACTTTAAAAGATCCAGTTGGACTCAAACTCACACAGAAATTTTGAGATCCATACAAACAGACATGCTAATTAAAACAAAATTAGAAACCCGTGATAATACACGCAACCTTGTGATCCGAGTCATCCCAGGGAAATGCGGATACACATACCTGACCTCTAATGAGGGAGAAAAGGTACCAATTGCATTCAAATCACATTTGTACACAAAAGCTGAACAGAGATTCAGCAACAAAGGAAAAATGGTTCAAGCAGTTCAAACCGCAATAGCTAGAGAAAAAGACATAGCTGATGGTCGACATATCACAGTCAGAACAGCTGAATCAGCCTTCGAGGCATTAACAACACCGTGTAATTTACCAACAACAACATTGGATCCAGATTGGTTGCAATGGGTAAATTCAATCACAACGGACAAAGTATACTACTTCTTTGATCCAGAACTAGAAGAATTGAAAAATCTAAAATATGAAAAAACGTATCCTCTGCCAATCGACATTCTGCCTCTAAGACATTACGCCTGTGTAATCTATACAGACGGACATGCTCAACCCTCCGTTTGGGGAGAACATGCATACAATCCCACATGTGAGATTACAAAAGAAGTGTGGCACGGAGGTAAACTAAGACCTCTATTAACAAAATCACACTCAGTAGAAACTAATTCAGAACTGCAAACTGAAATATTAGCTTTGAAAATGGCGCTAGATAATGCGGATCGCGAATTCCCGACGCTTATAGTGTCAGATTCATATTTCTGCGTCAAAGCATATAACAAGGATTTGCAGACATGGATTCAGAACGGTTACAAAGATGACACAGATGCACCAATAAAGCAGAGACTTCTCTGGGAACAAATAGCTCTTTTGAAGAAAGAACTACCAAAGACTCACGTGACTCACTCACTGAGTCATCAACGTGATGGAGTTCACGTTGTGGGGAATTCATTGGCTGAGACAGCCGCAGCGGCAGCCACTAAATCGGCTCCCGTAGATCGAAAAAAGCGTACATTAAAATACATTGACGGCGAAACATTGCTGGCGGTGAAAACGTCATCAAAAGGCGACTGCTCAGCGTTACCGATCAACTATCCACTCAATTATACATACATAATAGATGCAAACTCCGTCCCTTTTGCTCGAATCCCTGGAGTGGGGGATAGAGTGATTCCAAACATGGACAGGAGAAACTTGTTAATCGCAGACGCACACATGGGCGAGGGTCACAGACACCTTAAATTAAAAGATTCTCTGGAAGAATTACAATCACGGTACTGGTGGCCAGGCATGAGCCTGCACTACACCATGTTTGTAAAAAACTGCCCAAACTGCAACAGAGATCGCAGTGGGGAGAGAAGCAGTTTAATACCTCGTCGTATCAAGGCAGATAACATCACCACTAAAAAGAATGGCTTGCGATTAACATATACAGGCTAGTTCCCACTTATAATGTAGATCCACAGCACTCGGCTGACGTCCGGACTGTTATACAAGATTTGCGAGTCTAAATGGCATATACGCTAAGAGCATGCTACGTTCGACCATTTTTTTCTTTTTCTCAGGTAATCCAGCCTGGGGGGGGAAAGAATGGCCAAATGAGCACAGCCCAGCGGGAATCTTCTCACTTCCTTCCTGAGGGTATGGGATGGTGTAAAGAAAAAACCAAGACAGAAAGCAATCTATAATAGAAAGGATATTAGGTTCGGGAGCTTGGTGGGTCAAACATCTAATAAGTGTCCAACGTAGTCTAAATAACTTGCCAAGAAATTCTCTGAAGGGATTCAGTCCGTACGAATTATTATTCGGAACTAGGATGTTGATCTCTGACCTTGATAGTCAGACTTCAGTGGTAATAGAAAAAACCTTTGATGTCAAAGACCGTTTGGCTATTTTGCAGGACTTAAACAAAACAAGAAAAGACCTGAGCAACATACAGTTGAAACAACAGCCAACAACCACTGAAGAATCACCACCTGTCCCAGCAAGACCTGTCTGGATTCCAAAAGTCGGGGATCTAGTCAGGGAAAAGATCGCGGTAAAGAAGGAATTTGGGCCTTCTTACAGAAAAGCAGTTCCTGTCTTGTCTGTCAACGGGACAAGATCAGTTGTACTACCGCCACTTGCTGGAAAAAAGGAGAACAGAGTTGTATCCATCGACCTGGTAAAACCACAACATGTGGCCGATAACAAACAGTAGGCCAAGTGGACTCCCAATAAGTAGCAGAACAGAAAGGTTTGCTACCAGTACAGAGGTCCTATCAAAGAGGCTCATCACATTCGAAACGCCTACAGAAGAACAACAAGGACTATGCAACAATGCAATAGAACTTAGACCTCTGAAAACCCAAATAAAGACATTTAGTAGAGACACACCAATCTATACAGAAGTACCAAGTGAAAATGCAAGAAACAAAAATCCTGAACCAATTGGAACAATTGACAGAACTGCATCCGGTTACTTCATCAACTTCGATGATTCCTCTGACGGTTTCAACGAACAAAAGACACAGCCATCATCAAAATCCTTTAAAGACAAAGCGAAGGAACTTTTGAAACAACTAAAAGAAACATATCTGATTTCTCCATGGATTGAATTTTGGGTGGGTTTTGGTGCATTTATCCTCATACTTTGGCTCATCATGGTATTTACCTTGGGACGCTTCATTGAGGGAAAATATGCTAAAATGGACACAGCAAGTCAGAACATCAACTTGGTCCTCAAACCACACACATCTTCACACGTCGAGAAACGAGAACTTTCTTCAGAACTTTCTTCAGCCAACTTCACAGCAATTCCAATACCTGGTGGGGTAGCCTGGGACAACACTGACTATGAAATTTATGGTCCGGTCGAGATCCTGAAATATCCACACCAAATCAAGATCTCTTTGAGTGACTTTGCAAAACCAAATTCATTTGCTGATGATTGGGACTTTGAAAGTATTAACAATATGATGTCTGACTTAGTAATGTCTGCTAAATTTACAAAACATGATTATTTGCAGGGTTCTACAAATTATGATAGTATGTATTGCTATAACCACTATGGTAACCATTTCTTGCATAAATCTGCACAACCTAGAAATGTTTTAAGTTATAATCAATGGGAACATTGTGCTACACCTCCAAAAGGGAGCTCTAGAACCGTATATGACAAATATTCATATTTTTCAGGTTTTAACATAACTAATGCTGAAACATTTTATTACAAATTGTCAAACAAGACAGGGATGAAAACCATGATAACCAACACAAAATTGATATATTCGGATTCTTTCTTTGAAAAAATGAATACTTTTGGATTTGATTATTGGGACAAACATGTTGATTTGAAAAGTGTTTGGGGTACAAAAGAATGGCAAGTACAGGGTTTAGAAGCTTTGTTTAGAGCCTGCATGATCCCAGAACAAATGATATTTTTAAATGACACCGTCCAACAAACCACCTGTCTTGGCCTAGCAAAAATCAAAGATTTAAATAACCTATCTATTCCAAAGCCAACAATGTTTAGCAATAACTCTGATACAGATGAAGGAATAGACATAAACCATATACTTAACCAAAACAGAACACATCCTGATTGGAAACAATGGTTGATCTGGCCCACAGATACAAATAACTGTCAAGATAGATTCCTGAATAAAACACAGGGTTTCAAAATGACCAGGCCAGACCCTAGATATCCCCAAAGACATCACCCAGGGATAATAACAACCTACAGTGTGGGCAAATTATGCCTTCAATGGCTACAAACTTCCACACTGCCTGAAATTAAGCAACACCTAACTTTACTTACTAATGGTGCTGACTTGCGTGATTTCATACTGGGACCACGCAAACAGCGTCATAAGCGTTTCATAGCAGCCTCTGTATATGCAGCATACAATGAGGCCTGGAAGGTTACTCAAATTGAGACAGCAGAAAGAATACGGGAAATTGACCGTATTAATTTGGAAAAATCACTTTCTGTAGTGGACAATGGGTTAATGACTCTGTCCTCCAGAATTTTTTCATTGGACAGCATTGTGTCTTCAGCAATCGATATATTATCGCAAGACTTACTATTATTACAACATGGTCAGTCACAATTGCGTTCTATTGTACAGCTTGGTTGGACGTTACAAAATCTGCGTTCAGGCTATGTGCCTTGGCGTTTAATCAACACAACGTCACTATTCCAAATCTTTAACCTTACTGATAGACAAATCGGTATGGTGCTGATTATACAATCTTGAGCATTGAAAAACTAGAAAGATTACCAATGACAATGTCAGAACGACCTGTCAGTGAATGGATAATACACGGAATCATAAATATTCCAATCTCGACCTTCAGGTTTCAATACTGCCAAAAATATATACAGGCTGGCATGTACGAGAAATTGGGAAAAGGGTACCTTAAAACAACTTGGAACCTGCCCTATTCACATGCATGTGTCAGTAACAAAGGACAGAAAGTGTTTCTTAGTGGCAACAATTGTGCTATGTCACTGAGCGGCACGCTTCTGTGTAACGGTATTAGTTTGCACGGAGCCTGTGAAGGGAATTCATACAACCTTTCATGTCACCAGCAAGGCGCACCTGCAACTGAAATAGAACCATTCTTTCAAAGACTCTATAATGGGAGTTACATTCTTATTGTAGACCGCAGATGCTGTAGTCTTATGCCCGGGACTCCTTATCTCGTCACTACGACGGCGAAGGTCAAGTGCTGTGGACGTTCTTTGTTCCCCAGCTCCTTTCCAGACAGGGAGGCAAGGGCATGGCCCGGTCTGAAAATTACTTCTATTCGAATAGACACTTTAAGCAGAATGAAAACAGTGCTTCTTCAGACGCCTACAAGGCTCACGTCATCTAAAGAAACGTATGATCTACAAGTCGCAAGGACGACTGCAGAGATACATACATTATTATCAACCAATTCCCCCGTACATTTCGCGGAAATCCTGAGCGAAATCTTAAATATTTCTGATACCACAGGGGTCTCAAAGGTATTTAAGACAGTATTTTCGATGGCATTAACACCATTCAAAGCCATACTGGGTATTTTTCCAGACTTCGTCCATTCGATTTTTGGCGGACTTCCCCTGATCCTAGGACTAATTGCAGGAATCCTATTCCTAGTCCTTATTTTTCGTTATGGCAACCCATGTCACAGAACAAAATCTCACGACAATGGAAGATACGATCCTAGCCATTGGATACCGGGACCGGATATCAAAAATCCTGGGACTCTCCCGGCTTAGAGACCTAAACATGACTTGGTTTCTATCATTTCGACCAATGTGGCAAAGGTGTGTTTTACCTGTACTAAGGTGTCTGCTATGCGGAGAAGAATGCGTGTTAGACACCTGTCTGACACTACAATCGGATGCGCCAGTGGATGCAGATACACTGTTGGTTCCTACCAAGGTTCACGCACTGTGCTGCCCTCAAAGGCTGCCAATTCTGATGACGGCATTCCTGGAATCTTCACCACTGCGATTGAAGAGTAGTGAAGTTCAAGATGAAAGCAGCATCGAACAGGTACGACCTTCTGTCAGCAATGCAAATCAGAATGTCAATGGAGACAATCATGCGCATGAATGCATGGTTACCCCTATTTCCGACTTAGTGGAACTTTCCCATGAAGCTGTTGACAGTTTTTTTCGAAAGCCTGAATGATATGATGTTCTCTCCGGAACAGAAATAGAGACTTTTGAGTAAACTCGCACACGGCGTTCCCTGAATTCGGCCTTCAACCTTAAAAATATAGTCACACGAACAATTACAATCCAGTTCACGGACAGCAACTTTTTTCAGCAAGCCCCTAAAATATTTTTCTATATATTTTTTCCCGGGACACTGATCTTCTGCTTAAAGTAAGAAACTATTCCTAGAGAACTAAGATTTCTATTTTTTTAGATTCTTTATAGACTTTATATAGACTTTAGCTGCCCACTGGTATGTTCACAATATATTTTATGTGATGAAATGGTTTCGACTTTTTTTCTGTATAGCCATATTAAGAGCCATTTCATGTGTATTTATCATATACCAACAAACAATAATGCATAACAATGCGTGTTTACTTTTGCATTTGATTCATAGCTTAGGTGCATACGATATATATGACTGCAATTTTTCAGTATATTTGAAAATTTCAAAATGCATTTATGTATTTTGGGGTGGTAAGGTATACACTATACTCTATAGTATGTTGTACTATGTTATACTATGCATAGATTAGTAGATATGACCATAGTTAGCGTGGAGTGGGTGTCGTGTATTTCTATAGGTTCTGAATCGATCCCACTATTCCTGACCCTATTCTGGTTAAACTACCTAGCTAGTTAACTAACAGTCAGCCCATGAGGCAAGAAATTCCCCATGATGCAGATACCGTTATCTGACGCAGTCACACTACGGCACAGGAACGTGTTATCTGATTAGGTCATAACGCTTGAGATCTAATTAGACAAGCGATATTCCTCCAGCCCCTGATAAGGCATACGACGTTCTCATAACAAATCAAACCTATGACAACCTGGATAATCCGTGCGGCCATTGTTTTGATTTCACAGAGAACTTTAGTAAAGAATGTGCTAACGAGCAAGTCGTATGACATCTTTATTGACGTACCTATGTCCATCCTTACGTCAATCCCGGCACCTTTAAGGTATAAATATTGCCGATCTTGCCCTATGCAAAACACACGCGTGGTGACAAGACGGAGCAGCCACACTTGCCGAAGCAGAGAGCCGAAGCAGACCCCGCAGGCAGCAGCCCCGCCTTCCTGACGCGCTGAGAGACGCGCTGCTATCTCAAGCCGAGAGACCCAGCACCGGCGCTTCCGGGTAGCCCTCGCAGGCAGCCTGGAATATCGAGAGCAGAGAAAGAGATACCATTCCTCATTCATCCTAAATTCCAGGTACAGAACTGAATAACCCCTCCTAGAGAATTCTTTAGTTATTCACTTGGCAAAAACAAACTTAACTTAAACTGTAACTTTCTATTCCCGCCCATGCATTAGACTTAGGTCAGGTACACGGGGTAGGCGTATTTAGAAACACCAGTTGAGTACGTTTAGTCAAATGTATATGTGTATGTAAATATATTTTAATCATTTTAAACATCATATGGCTCAGAAACCATATCAATGTTTTTACAGTATTATTTTATACTATTGCTTCTAATGTATGCACTTTACTTAACTATAAGTATCGCAATAATATCGATCCATTTCTCTTGTACGAGAAAAGAGACTGATCAATAAATAACACCTTTTATTGAACACGCCCGTCTCTTCCTTTTCTCTACATTCTGATGAGACTAAGAATGCACGTACTGACTGAGTAAAATAATTGCCTTGTGCTCACACGACTCTCGAGATTGACTCTTGATTAGGGGAGAGCAAAGTTGTCATGTTCTATGGTTGTCAGAAACTAAATCCCTTCTTGTCTAATCAGGGAAGTTAATCCTTCCTTGAACATTCGAGAAAGTTTCTAGCGAACTCTGAGCTTAGCTGGCAAACCCAAAAATTAAGTCTAGTATCGACAGTAGTAGACCTAGTTAACGTCTGGCCTAGGCCTTTACTGCTGTAGGTACTATTCCAATGCGCAGAGCCTATTGGGAAAATAGGAACTACACTACAATAGAGAGGAAGGGATGGACAGACAAGCCTCCATAGGCTGCCATTGTGTGTCTGAAAAAGGGATACCGTGCCTTTAAGGAACTCTCCAGAGACCCTCGGTATCCCAGCATGCCCAGCCAAGTCCTTTTACTTTCAGTTCTTTTTGAAGGTGTATAAAGCAAGGCCTGTAGCATACATTACAGTACCATTTTCTCCACCGGGGAGGAGGGCGGGCGCTTATGACTATAACAGAGATACCCCTACTACAAACTTCAGGATCAAGGTGGGTCTGGGCATGGGAGGGCTGGATCGGAGTCCTCTGCCCGTGCTGCGGCCTCTGGGGGGCTCCCCAGTCAAGAGAAGGCCAGGAAACGGCACATTTCTCCGTCGATGTCTATGGCCTAGTCGTCGGCATCGAGAGGGTTGACCACCGTGTGCTCCCCGTCGACCCAGGGCTCTGGGTCAAAGCGGCGTCGCCGTTCGACGTCGAGGGGGCTGACGTCGAGACCTCGGACGAGGTAGACGTCGAGAACTACATCAACGTCATCGACGTCGTGATGGTTCCAGGCACCGGCGCTCGCCGTCGAGGCGCCACCGCCGCTCGCCGTCGAGATCTACTCGGCGTTCGACGTCGAGGAAAAGGAGATTGCTGTCGAGGGATGTGTCGACGTCGAGGCATTCGACGTCGAGGAAGAGGTCAGTGGACAGTGTAGCCTTGTAGGTACAAGCTGCATTATGGTCTTTAATTTTCTCTTAAGTGTCTATGCAGGACTGCAAAGAAGACGACTTAAGGGATTATTTTTGATAGCTCCGGGATCCAAGCACATGGGTGGGACTATTCACTAGATTATGACTATACACAGAGATCCCCTACTACAGAATGGCTATGGATTAGAAACATGTTAAGGATAGGCAACTGGAATACTTTGCATATCAATGTATCGGACTGGACTTTTCTGTGTATTTTACATTAAGCAAATATGAAAGTTAATGTTTTGTTAGGTTTATGAATAAAATATGGCCAGGTTTTACGACCCCCTAACCCGAGCCACAGTGTGTTGATTTTCCATTACGGATGCCTTGGGGGGAAAGTGGAAAGTATGTGGTTCCTTAAGGTCAACAAGTGAACAGGTAAAAGGTATGTCTAGGGGTGGGGGGACTTGGCAGTACCTGGCCATATGCAATTGCATCAGATTAGAAAATTCTGATGGTCAGATAACTAACTAGCACTATGCAAGTTCAGCAAATCTAGTTAATAGAGCGCATTTGTCCATATCATGTGGCCTATTGGTTTTGGCTCACACGAACCTTGGTTGTCCTGAAGTAGCCAATTCATAAGGCAGTTGATAACATATCTAAAACCATTTCATTTGGTTTCAAGAGCCAGGATGATTCCCATTCGGTTTCCACTGTACTTTTATGATAGCAATGGGCCAGCTGTGCCTAGCCCCTCTGGTCTTAGACAGGCTGTAACAGCAGGGCTGCATGCCACGGGTAGGAGTGCATAGTGGGATTGCATTGGGCAGCAGCATTTAGGATTAAGGTAAAGCAAACAGACTACCACTTTTAACTGCCCACAGGGCTCAAGTTCAGTAACTTAAGCACTTCCCAGAGGAATTTCACACACCTAGCTGAAACTGTGCGTCAGCTCCACTCAGACATGTAGTAATTGCATTATTACATTGTGTTATGGCCAAGTGTCGAAATATCGTCTTTAACTAGTAGCACTGTAAACTTTTTATACAGGGGTAAATGGTGACGACATCCATCAATGATTCCTGCCTAAAATTGCACAATTGATAGTTATGTTCGAAGAGCCTTTTAAGCATCCAAATTTATAAGCTTTTAAAGGAATTAGTCCATTTCTCAGCCTAATTACTTCTTTTTTGGAGGTCAGTTTCATAGGGTTGGATACAAATAAAGCTTTTCCTTCATCTTGGTAAAAAGTCACACAACGTTCTGCATGGACCTTTCGAGCTAACTCTTGCCTGTCTTCATCTCCAGATTTTATTTTTGAGATTGTGGCTAGCGTTTTGGAGGTTAACTTTGGAGGCTAGTTTTGATCAAAGATGCTCTGCTCTTCCAAAAGTTCGATTTAATTCCTCACACGGGGTTCCCATTGGAGTGTCTTATCCCGGATGCCGTGCCATATCAGTTCTTTGAGGGATCCTGTGGGGACTACATTGAGCTTTGCATAGTAGCCCAAAAACAGAGCTGTCAGCATAACTGATTATTTGCAGAGGCCAAATTCCAGTCTTATTTGAGATGACGGAGAGGCGTGAGAAAGATTGAACAGATATCTGTAGCATCCAGTTTGGGCTTGGCCAGCCATGTAATGTAATAATCTTTAAATATTAATGAGCCACGAGTTAGAGTTGGCATACATTTGGCGTCTAATTACTCAGCAAATGTAAGTAAGACCTTTTTGCCAAGTTCTTAAAGCTCGCAGTCATGGACAAGGTGATCTCTTTTAGGCTGAAGAGCGGTGTTACGTGGGAGCCACGCTGGTTGAAGTAAATGCCCAAATACTTTAGGTTCAATATTTGCTTTGAGTCCACATTATTCATGGAAAATTTGAACTTGCTGGCAGTATTGTTGTGTCTACCTCCACATTCCATGATTTTATTTTTTGATTGACTGCTAATTTGTTTTCCTTGCAATACAATGTGAGCGCTTCCAAGGATCGTTGAACCCCTACTGCAGTGTGATCAAATAATAATGTGTCATCTGCATACTGGAGGCAATGAAGATGTGTGCCCGCAAATTTGGGAGGAAGGACACGGACTGAAGCTAGTGTGTCATTTACGTCCACTAAATAAAGGTTTAAAAAAATGGGGCTAGGATACATCCTTGTTTTACACCAGTATTGGTCCAGATCTTAAGAGCTGTGATTCTAGCATTTTCACTTACGCCCAAGTCCTATTGCAAAGGCTCCTGATGGCTCTCAGTAGGTATCCCGGAATGCCCCAGTTAGACAACTTCTGCCATAGTCTCGATCTGTCCACCTTATCTAATTCAGTGGTAAAACTGATAGATGCTACATACAGAGGAGGGGCATCTTTGATGTTGGCGGCCTTGATTAAGGAGGAGAAAATTATCAGTTTGTCCTCAGTGCCGCTGATGCACCTAAAGCCCGATTGAGTAATAGGGATGAAAGCCTTCATGTTAGACCATTGCTCTAACTAGTTCAAGATTTTTGCAGAACATTTACCATCAATGTCAAAGAGGGCAATAAGCCTAAAATTGGCTGGTTGATTGCTTACACCTTTTTTTATGAATTGGCATTAATGTAGAGCCTCTCCAACTATCTGGCACTTCATTCAACAAGATGCAATTCTTGATGAGAGGGCTTAGCAGCGGGGCCCATTACGCTGATTTGAATATTCTGTTTGGAAGACCGTTTGGTCCCGGGTCCTCTGCTGATCAAAAATAAGCCAGTATTAGTATGACATCTTTGCCTTCCAGTGTTTCGTCCCGTTGCTAATGGTTTTCATGAAAAAGGCCAACTTTGTCAGTCAGCGGGGATCAAGGCCAGACCCTTCTTCCACAGTGTTGTACAGATTGGAGATTATTCCGTCCACTTGGAGGCAGAGATTGAGGAAGTGACTTTCAAGTTGGTTTAATTCGATCTTTAACTAATCTCCAACATTTTGCAGGGGTTTGTTTATGAGGCCTCATGGAATTCAATCCACAGTGTTTCTCTGTTTTGCAGGGCAATTTCTCATGCGTTTGGTCAGACTGTGCTGGACATGAAAGCTACTTGCCTGAGAAAAGTTCTGCGTGGATACCCACATAGAATTAACAAGGCCCTCAAGCTCGTGATGTACGTGGAGGATGGACGTTTATCCAAGACTCCTTCTCCATTTAGGGTTCTGAGGCCCAGTGAGTTGGGAGTGGTGGCAAATTGTTCTCCAGCCTCGTCCTTCTCGGTTTTCCCCAAAACTATTTCCGGAATATGCCAAGCGATATCTTCTTATTGCCATATGGAGCGCTCCGCTGTTCCTAGTAAAAATAGGTCTCCTCCAATTCAGCTATCCAGTGCCTCAGACATTGCCTGCACCTCATCCAGACCTGGATGCCGAACCCCCACCCACCACCACCACCTGATTCTCAACCCCACCAATACAGAACTCCTACCATTCAACAAGAACCACAAGCAACAACTAGTCAATAATTGTATAAGCATATGCTTGAAACTTTACGAACTCGGATATCGGATCGTATGCCATGCTTCATCGATAATTAATTGAGACAGAGATACTACTGTGAAATATACGGAGACTAAACTGCGTCACTTTGGGAGAATATTTCTCTCTGTTTCGTGGCAGGCACGATTTTACCAGAGATAGGATTACGCAAATTAAACTATTGGGCATTTTATTTTAGCAAAACTCATCGGAAAATACGAACACAGGATTATAAATAAAGCCTTGAAGAAGACTCATGGAGTCGAAATGCGCCGCGTCGGCTTTGATCATATGTCATGTTTATAACAATTGAATGAAAATATCATCTATCAAAATAAAGAAAGAAGAAAAGTTTTGATAAAACGAAGTATTCCGCAAATTTATTGTGCTTTGGGAGTGTATTTATTATGATTGTGATTGATAATAGATTGCATTCTTATAGATTGTATTACATCACCTTTTTGATACTTTAAATATATTGGTATGTGCAAAGCACTCTTGTTTAAGGATATGAACCAGGATGGATTCAAACCCCACATTTTACCCAATGTTAAAATCACTCAATTACCATGGAATACATTGTTAAGTAAACCAACGCTGCCTGGTACCAGCTCTCCCTACTGGAGAAACACGAGAGACGGCCTGCGGCCGTCAAAGTGAAAGTACGGCCGGCATTGCTGTGGGGAGGGGGGAGGAGAAATGCAATACGCCTGGATATAGTGTGCAGCAGCAGGGGCCTTTGAAGTGAAGCTTCACTTCAAAGGTGTGGGAGGAGTGCGGTTCGGCTGAGCCAGAGCGCACGCTGGGGGAAGCTTGTGGGGCGGAGCGGGAAGAGCTGCTGGGGAACAGATGGCTGGCGATTTGATGCTGTGCACGCGCATTTTAGGTCAATGCGCTTGCGCATTGACCTAAAAGCGCACGGGCACAGCATCAAATCGCCAGTTAGTTAAAGTCTGTTTAAGCCCCTATAGTCTCGCTCCGCTCCATGCGCATGCATTGACAGGTCGCGAGACCTAAAAACAGCTGCATCATCTATGAAGAGACCGCAAATGGCACCCCTATGTGGCTGAAAAGAGCCCCATCTCTGGTGTCTGTAGGCACACCTGCAACAAGAGTTTAGGTCGTCATCAGACTGGACATTAGGTAGTGCACCACAGAAAAAAAGGCAACAGGTTTTCACTGTTAATCACCCAGCATCTGGAATGACATCCCTGTATCTATTACGATCGCAGGAACCCAGCTCAAATTTAGGACAGTGCTGAAGACACATCTCTTTACGGATCAACATATCAAGATGAAGTAACAAATCACCTCCACTCTATTGTGAGCAGCACAATCAAACAGTAACACGTTGAGTAACTAGGGCGTTCCACAGGGGGTGGCTTTCATGTTGAGTAAAGTGATAGACCAGACTTGATCAGAAGCAGTAAAAGAGGATTGCCAATAATGTCGATGAAACAATACCCAGGTATGTATTCTCAATTTTGAAAGTAACTTAGTGACGAAACACATGTTGGTTGTTCATCTCTGAAGAATATACATTTCTCAATCATCTGTAGCTGATGATTATTTGACTCCTTTTGTAATAAGCAAGACCTGTGCCGTTTAAATACAAACCCTTACTGTTTGGACATGATACTTACTGTTCCAATACGATTTTGAGAGCTTTGGTTTTTCATATGATAAGGATTAAAACAGAAGTTAATTTCACGAAATGCGGCAGGCACAAACAAGCATGAGCTCACGGCTTTGGAGGTTCATATACTGTGGCGTGCCTCTGTCACTGCCTATAAGGAACCCACTGGAACCCTCTGACTTCAACTTCTTGCTTTTGAGCACTCTCCCCTTTTGCTCCCTCAACGTGGATGCCAGGATGTGTCACCCATGTTTCAGTTCTATGCGGCAACAGTGCCGCCACTACGTTGACCCTCAGCATGCGACTTAGCATTCTTAAGGTCATTAACACTCCTGCCTGACTGGGTCTGGGGAAAAAACGTATTGGATTACTCACAGACAGATGCTAGAAGTGCCTCACTCCCTGTGGTGAAAACGATGCCATTATTTCTCATAGTGGCAAAGGGGTCGCAAAAGGCATAGTGCATATGCTTTCCCCTTCAAAAAAGTCAATTGATTGTCTTAAGAAGAGAGGAGCTTGCCAGGAAAATACACGAGGACCTTTCAGCATTATACAGAAGCATTTATATAGCCCTTCAAAACCCTTTATGAAGCGATGAAGCTAATGTTCAGACTAGTAGCATTCTACACCGCGAGCAGCGCATTGTTGGCAGAATGTTGCATTTGGTGTAATCCTGTGTAGGCAGGATGAACAGATTTTCAGAATCAAAAACTTGGACAAAAAGACAAAAATATGACTGAATAATAATCCCCGCCACCTCAAATAATGGTCACAAATGGACTAATGCAGGATATGGATATTGATATATATCTCAGTCCTATTTATTTCCATACAAACAGGTGCTGACAACGTGGATATCCAACCCGAAGTTTATTGTCCAAAGAGACCCTGGTGCATTTCGACGGTCAAGCCGCCTTGCTCACATAATGGGCACCAATGTCTCAGGTCTACATATGAATTCCCACACAGGTTAATAATAAATAATATAATAACAATGCACATTTGTAAAGCGCACAATCACCCGTAAGGGTCTCTAGGCGCTGGGGGCCGTCGGGAAGATTAAGCGAGCTATTGCCCAGAGTCACATGGTGCTGGGCTAACCTGCCTCCGGAGCCGGGGATCGAACCCTGATCCCCAGATTCCAGCGTCAGGCGCCACACCTCTCCCAGGTTGATTGTCATGGCAACATAGTAACTGCATAGACATAGAAGAATCTAAGTAGTTCGTAATAAACAGAAGATGTGAAGGTGAATTAAATAAATAAAATTAGAGACTTATAATCAGTCTAACACAAACACATATTTGTGATGAATATCTGCTGCTTATGGCTTTCCCTAGTGGCGATAGGAATATCGGAAAACAAAAGTTATTGTCATATCATCAGCAGCATGAACAAATTACATGAGTAACCAAAATCCAGGTACACTGTATGTAGTGCACATGGTCGAAGTTTAGTAACCCCCATGTGAATTCTAAAAACGACAACTGCTTGCGTCCCAACTTGAATAACCTATTTTGGGGATTGGGCCCCAGTGGGCCTAATATCCTCTCAAATGAAATTATTACATCAACCATCACCTTGAAAAAATGTAAAAGGCATCCATCCGTATACAGTCTCAGCCCTGGTTACCTCACTGCAGATAGGTCAAACACATCCATACATAAGTAAAACTATGCGCTGTAATAAAGAAGATACACACCAAAACAAAAAGCGGAGAAACAAAAGAAATAGCTAACATCTCAGTACCTAGCACCCTGTCTACGGGAGAGTGAAACAACAGCTAAAGATGTACCATTAACTTCTCATCTGAGTTCAGTCCCTGAAGTATTTTGGCGTTTAGCATTAGTATATCTTGATTCCAATCTCCTCAATTGGAGCTGCCTGTTACCTCATCTGGGACCGAATCAATGTCAAAATATACCAAATCCTTAGCATTTTGCTGGTGACATTAATTGATGTGTCTGGCCACAGGATACCTCTGGTCATAATTGGCGATTCCTGTAAGGTGCTGCAAAATCCTGACATGGACTTTGTGTATTGTGCTGCCTGCATATCCTTTTTGGCAAGTGCACTCTAGCATGTATACTGCAAAGTCACTTTCACAATTATACGTGCCCTTGTTCCAGCCATAACTACACGCTTTGCACTTTGTACATTTGAAAAATCCTTTCTTAGCTCTAAGCCAATCTGAGACACCCCTCATGTGTGACATGTTCTGCACCAGCTCTCTCCTCATTGATGTGGCCCTCCTGAAGGAAGGATATTAATGGGGCATGTAGTATGTCTGATCTTATCACTGGGTCACCTTTCAAAATGATCCAATTTCTGTATAAGATATTGCGTACAATTGCATGGAAGGCAGAGTATCCAGTAATGAATTTTACTGGGTCTGCGTGTGTGGGATTCTTCTTGGTCTCTCTTTTATTATCCCCAAACAACATCTCCTCACCACTTTTGGATCTCGCTTTTGCCTCTGATGACCTCAAAACCTCCTCGCTGTAGCCCCATACTCTCATTCTGTTGAATAGGTCTTTCTGTACCTCTCCTAAAACCTCTTCAGAACTGCAACTGCGCTTCATGAAAAAGCGTTCTGCATAAGGGATACTGTTCTTAAGTCTGGTAGGGTGGAAGCTGCTAGCGTGGAGAATCGAATTACCCGATGTCTGCTTTCTGTATATTTTGGTTTGCAGTCTGTTATAGTCAACATACACCACCAGGTCAAGGAAAAGCACTTCCTTATTACTAATGTTGCTCGTAAAGGTGAGGGTCAAAGCATTAGTATTAATCTCTTGAGAAAATATCTGTGCTGACTCGGGTGTACCTTTCCACAAGATGAATAGGATCATCGATGTATCTGGTTAGAAGGACCACACTCTCGGACCAATACCTGGCATGTTTGACCTTGAGTAACTGCTCCTCCCACCAGCCCATATGCAGATTGGCATAGCTGGGGGCGAAGCAGGTACCCATGGCCGTCCCTTGTGTCTGTTTATAGGTGTGTTGATCGTACATTAAGAGACTGTTATCCAGACACCATTCAGCCATGCTAAGAAGCAGGACTGTGTGCTGGTGTAAATGCATTGGTCTCATTCCCAGGAAGTGTTAAAAGTGCTCTGATCCCATTCACGTGCCTGATGCTGGTGTAGAGAGCAGAGACATCTAAGGTCATAAGGAGAAACTGCTCATTCCAGGACACGTTATATATCTTTCGCAAAAAGTATCCAGTGCACTTAATATACGAGGGTAGCTTCACTACAAACACTTGAAGAAAATGGGCTATACATCTCAAAGTGATCTCAAACAGCCCCCAATCGCGGAGATTATGGGACGACGCGGAGGGTTGCTTGCATTTTTATGTACCTTTGGAATTAAGGACAGAATTGGAGTGACCGGGTAGTCGATCCTCAAGAAATCAAACTTAATTTTGGAAATTAAACCCTGCCCCCTCTATCAGTATAATTCTGTGTGGAATTTTTCTTTGATACCCTGGAGGCTCAAGGGACCCACTCTACAGTAACATTCTCTGTCCTGTAGTTGCCTGTTCACTTCAGCAGTATACATAGTGAGAGGCCAGAGTACAACGTTATCTCCCTTTAACGACTACCTCATTACTATGTCATGTCTATCCTTGATTTTAGTGATCACTTGTGTATACTGTGCTTTTAATTGTGCCCAAAATGTAGAAATTTGAAGCTCAACTCGATTGCAAGTTGTTTCAAATCGCATATTACATGGTTTGCAAAAAAAAATATATACATTTGGGTGGGGGTGGGAATTATTTATTTTAAATCCATTTGAGGATGGATATATATATATATATATATATATATATATATATATAGATATATATAGATATATATATATATAGATATATATATATATATATATATATATATATATATATATATATATATCCATCCTCAAATGGATTTAAAATAAATAATTCCCACCCCCACCCAAATGTTGTGGTGATAAGCTCCAGGGCCAGGCTGCTGGTGATCCAGTCCATTGGGGAATGGGCTCTGTAAAAGAAGATTCCGTCCACATTAAATCCTGCTGTGTTGCACGAATCGGGAGAGGCAGCACAGGAGCTGGCTCGAAACAAGTGACCTTCTGGCCTTGGTTTGTTAAGAGGTCCAGTGTTAACATGAGACTGCACAACACGGATGAAATAAATAAACGTGCTTCGTTATCCGACCCGCTTTAACAAACCGGGACATGTATAATGTGAAGAAAAAGTTTCAGGACGTGGACAGTGTTGTTAAAAAACTGAACTGTCCAAGCAAATCTGGGTCGTCTGGTCACCCTATATGAAGGTAGTGCTCTAGAGTTGTGCAAGAGTGACCAAACAACTACTCTTATACTGAGACGCAGTGCAGACAGGAATGCCAAAACCAGGTATGGCGGGCACAGTCAACAACGGTTATCATGACACTCATGAAGGTTACACAGGAACATGTACTAACCCTCATCTTCCTTTCAACTATTCTGGTCAGCATAGCTGTAGAAAACCTCCAGGTATGCACCAATCCTGCGTTGGTGACGTAACCTTGCTCAATATCATCTTACACGGATGACAGTAATTCAGAATTACAAGTAGAGACAGCATGCATTTGCAGAGCCAACAACTTTGTGCAGGCAACTATAACTTCTTAGATCGAAGCAGAATTTGGACACCATTCAAACATCCTGTAGCTGTACCCTGAACTTCAAGGCACAGAGAACATCTGTATAAACATAAAATATGAATGAGGAATGACTCGAATAAACTATAAGAAGGTCAAGATAATTATATTTCGCAAATGGTCAGTGGGAGGGAAGGAAATAGAAGTGAAACAGTTTGGGGGGAAAAAAGAATTGATTATGTAGGCGTAACAAATGATGAGAAACGGACCTGGTGCTACCACACAGGAAAGCAAGCAGTGACGACAGGTGCGGCTACAAATATGCACAGAAGCACCGTGGGTTTAGGGAAGACTTTTCTTAAAATGCCTCATAAGGAATACCATGTAAAGATCTGTAATGCTTGAACGCATTTTAGGTCACGGTTTGGTTGCAATGCGAGATTAAGACTGATGCAGAGGGACAGTAAGCTCTGTAAAAGATGTCCAGCAAAAAACCCTCCCACTCCACTTGATCATGAGATTCAGCCAATGTGCAGTGCTTATACTTCACTGAGGTGTATGTAATGGTATACGACATCCATGATAGATGTTGCACAGGCTGGGAAGTGATGAATGCCAGAACTGAATATAAAGTTAGAGGAGCGCTTTTTTCAGCTTCTGCGCCAAAATAGTGGAGGGGGGGGGATATTGCCACCAAAGATGCCACTTAAGGGAGGCTTGCAGGACATTCGATAACCAAGCGCGTTTGAAGAGAAGAGGTAAGATACTACAGATTCAGTTGAATTGCATATCAACTGCTTCAGGGGACGTCAAATATTGTATTTTTAAACCGTATTCTAATTGTTTGGACATACTGCCAGGGGGCAAAAAGAGTGGGGTTATTCAGATGAAGACAGGGTACCAGAGTTCAAGGGCATGCTCTGAAATAGAAAATAAAGTCTGCCCGCTGCGTGTACCCTGGTAATGGCTGAAAGCTTCCTTGTAGAAAGCGAGAGCATAGAAAACAAAGAATCGTATCTGTGGAAATGAGTTGTATTGTCAAATAAAGTTACATCAATATCGTAAGGTGATGATAGGTAACTGTGTATTTTATATTTTTAATATGCTGAACTGAAAGGCAATAGACTTGAAAGTAAACCCTACGAATTCTATTAATGCTATTTAAGTAATTCTGAAGTCTGCATGGCTTCATACCTATTACAAAACCAGCAACAAAAGTAGTTTTACTGTGATCCTGCAAGGGGCGAGGGGGAATATCTTTTTTATTAAACTATAAAAGTCTAGGAGAAACCAAAACAAAGATACCATTTAGGCATCCCTATGTACAAGACGCCATACTGGAGCAGCACTTGCCTCGTTTGTAAAGGCCATAAAGTCTTTTCGGGAATGATCTGCCGCGTCCCGCTGGAGGGGCTGTGACGAGAGAAGGCTTCCGAGGACTCTCGGCTGGGAGACTGCCAGGGGTCTGTTCCCAGATGCCCGTTAGGATGTGGGCGGCTGTCGACACATGTTCACACCTGCACGTCAATGGCCTCTCACATGCCACCCGCAGAGCCGCGCTTTGAAGAGCTGGGAACCGAGACAGTCTTGACAAGGGCTTGGACACGAGCAACCACCCCAGCATACACACACACACAACACAACATTGTGACATCACCACCAGCCGGGTGCCCCAAATAAGAGGACAGTACCAACGAGCATTTTATAATTCCCCACCCTAGTCATGTACAGACTAGAACATTAATTTGATGGCAAATAAGCAAAAAAAAAAACAACAAATAAACATATATGCTTCTGATACAGAAAATTAGAAAAAAATGTTGGTTGGGATATATAGCCGTTGCAGGCTGAAACGCGTTGGTCGAGCAGAAGAAACAAATAAATCTTAGTTAAAAACCCCCAACCCAGAGTGCCGCGTCCTTGGTTGTAAAATTGTCTCTTGTGATATATATATATATAAATATATATAGCGTTTCACCACACGCTCACAAACGTAGCGTGAATGCACTCGAAACCAGCAATGATCACCGCGCAATTAAATCCTCCAACAAAAGTTCAAAGTTATTCAATTTATTTCCAGCATGGAAGGACAGTGCATGGAGCCAAGCCCCCAACGCGTTTCAGCGATTACTCGCCTTGGTAACGCGTTGGGGGCTTGGCTCCATGCACTGTCCTTCCATGCTGGAAATAAATTGAATAACTTTGAACTTTTGTTGGAGGATTTAATTGCGCGGTGATCATTGCTGGTTTCGAGTGCATTCACGCTACGTTTGTGAGCGTGTGGTGAAACGCTATACATTGGACAGGGAGCCTTTGACCCTGATTTGCACCGCAGTCTGAGTGTCCCGGCTGTTCGAAGGAAGTGGAACGTATATAAATATATATATATATATATATATATATATATATATATATATATATATATATATATATACACATATATATATATCCAAATCAATGGGTGGGGCGAAAGAATAGACTTGCTTACATTTGTTAGTCAGACAACTGCCTGACTCAAAAGATTTTCCGTGAAACCATATCTTTAATGCAAGCACTTGCAATGCAACAGGTCTCGCATTTACACCAGTTTGAGCTTGACATAAATGACAATGCCTTTTATTTTTGTTTAAGTTTTTAAAACCTAGATAAAAGGCATTGCCATTTATAATGCCAATAGCTTAACATCTTGAATACCGAATACGTAGGTATTCTATATATCTGCAGTGATGGTGACCTCACACCTATATCGGCAGTGACGGTGATCTCACACCTATATCTGCAGTGATAGTGATCTCACACCTATAGCTGCAGTAATGGTGATCTCACACCTATAGCTGCAGTAATGGTGATCTCAGACCTAAATCTACATGGATAGTGATCTCACACCAATATCTGCAGTGATGGTGATCTCACACGAATATCTGCAGTGATGGTGATCTCACACCAATATCTGCAGTGATGGCGATCTCACACCAATATCTGTAGTGATGGTGATCTCACACCAATATCTGCAGTGATGGTGATCTCACACCTATATCTCCAGAGACTGTCATCTCACACCTATATCTCCAGAGACGGTCATCTCACACCTATATCTGTAGTAATAGCGAGATCACTATCACTGTAGATATAGGTGTGAGATCACTATCACTGTAGATATAGGTGTGAGATCACTATCACTGTAGATATAGGTGAGATCAATATCACTGTAGATATAGGTGAGATCAATATCACTGTAGATATAGGTGAGATCAATATCACTGCAGTTATAGGTGTGAGATCACCATCACTGCAGATATTAGTGTGAGATCACTATCACTGCAGATATAGGTGTGAGATCCCTAGTACTGTGAATACAGGTGAGATCAAGATCCCTGCAGATATAGGTGAGATCAATATCACTGCATATATAGGTGTGAGATCACCATCACTTCAGATATCAGTGTGAGATCACTATCACTGCAGATATAGGTGTGAGATCACTATCACTGCAGATGTGTGTGTGAGATCACTAATATCTGCAGTGATGTGATCTCACACCTACATTTACAGTGATGGTGATCTCACACCTACACCTGCAGTGATGGTGATCTCACACCTAAATCTGCAGTGATATTGATCTCACCTATATCTACAGTTATAGTGATCTCACACCTATATAAGTCAAGTCAAGTCGAAGAATCTTATATAGCGCACATATCACCGGTAGGTCTCATGGAGCTTGCGGAGATCCCAAAAACTGGGTCATATCTAATTCCGTTTAAAACAGCCATGTTTTCACTCCTTTAAGGAAACGCTGGTTATCTGAAAGAGACGCAAGTTGGAACAGCAACTTGTTCCAGAGAGGAGGGGCAAGAAAAGAGAAAGATCGACCCAGTTTCGTATCTGCAGTGATAGTGATCTCACACCTATATCTGCAGTGATGGTGATCTCACACATATCTGAAGTAATGGTGATTCCACACCTATATCTGCAGTGATAGTGATCTCACACCAATAGCTACAGTGATAGAGCTATATAGCATTGTGGATTTATCGACATTGGGAGGCTGATGAACCGAGGGAAGTCGCACGTATATGAGTCTGTGCGTGCTGCTCTCCCCTGGTCCCTCATTTTTTGTATGTTAACTTGTGCTTTTAAGTGGGTTTTCCTATGTAGTTTTAAGGTGTTTGGCGACGGGGCACTAACCAGAACAGCCATAAAATAAGTGAGGAATATGATGAAAGGTGGCTGCTATTGTATGACCACGGAAAGGAGGAGAGGTGAGTGAGTGGTGGATTGGGTGGCAGATTGGATATATTACTGCGGATTTACCGACATTGGGAGGCTGATGAACCGAGCAGGCTTGCACGTATCTGAGCCTCTGCACGCTGCCTTTTCTCCTCCCTTACTTGTTCGCATTTTGTCCTGTGCTCAGAAGTGTGTTTCCATGTTGAATTAAGGTGCCTGGCAATGGGGCAGTGGCCGGCGCAGCCATAAATGAAGTGGTGAATATAGGAATAGGTGTCTGTTATTGTGTGAGCCCCAACTTTTTGGTGGGAAAGCAGAACATACCGGCGAATGAAGCACGGCAACGAATTTTAAAGCGGCGAAAAACTCCTGGTACAGAAAAGCTTAGCCGTGTCGGGGGATATGTGGGCGTCGCACACAATAAGGTACTAATTATTAAAGTGATCACGCACGTAATTGAAAAAGACAAAAAGGGTGACTAGTTGGAGAAAAAGGGAAAGGGGACAGGTGCAGAGGACTGTGTAAAGATAGGAGAGACGGAAAGGAGGAGAGGTGAGAGAGCGGTGGATTAAGTGGCGGTTTTGATAAAATTACTGTGGATTTACCGACATTGGGAGGCTGATGAACAGAGTGGGCGTGCACGTATACGAGCTTGTGCACGCTGCCCTCCCCTCCTCCCTTAGTTCTGTGGCATTTTGACCTGTGCTTATAAGTGTGTTTTAATGTTGAACCAGGGTGCCTGGTGATGAGGCTCTGGCCGGCGCAGCAGTAAAATAAGTGGTTTACAAGGGAAAAGTGGCTGTTAATTGTGTGAGCCCCAGCTTTTTGTGCGGGAAGTAGAGAGCTTGCAGCATGCGAGCCGGCTGGTGTATGTTGCTTGTTGTGGCTGGGGCTATATATGTGCTGAGAGAACATGAGAAACGGCTTCTAAACAATTAAAAAAAGATAAGCTTGTGTGCACACATCAAAAAGAAAAACCTACCGGAGAACAAAGCGCTGTGAAAAGCTCAGCAGTTTAATACAGCTTGAAACATACAATCCCAAGCGCATCCCACTGCAGCTGCCATTGTCCCCATCAGTGTGTCCATAAAAGAGTGCTTACCCACCAGATAAAGCCCAGCATGTGACGCCGCAAGTACACAATCCAGTCCGGATGGGCGAGCCGAGGAGGAGACAGGGCGCAAACAAATAAGCCTAATTTCAAATAGGGAGCGAGCGTTTACCATAAATGATGACGCCTGCCAATACAAAAGAGGGGCGGCATTTCAAGAGCCCTTCAGAAATCTCCTTGATCACAAGAGCCCTCGCAGAGTGAGAAGCGCATGCACTCCAATGCTAGGCGAGACCTAAAAATGCACAAAGAAAACAAAAGGATGACAAACGAGCTGAGCACTATTTGCGAAGCAAACTGTGTGCATACTTCTACCACTTAATCAAAAAGTCCACGTAGCACACCACAGTATCTCATTCCGGTGAGATTGCCAGTGGGATTTGGAATATTAATATCGATATAAGCACTTAACCTAGCAAAATATTTTACCAAATATGTTGATGTCTCCACAATCTGGGACATTATGACAGTTTTTTTCCAATGCTCAGTGCAAAAAAAAGACATTAGAACAAGTTAAATGAAGCACAACACATAGGGTCAAACTGGATTAGAAGATTTCACATTATTCAATGTGCGTTACTTAGGGACAAAGCTAACAGAAACAAGCATTGGCACAGCCAATAGGTCTCGCTTTTGGGACTTTATAAGTATTTAGTTATGCAGCACAATATCCTTGGTGCAATAACATCAACTGTTGCATGGCTAAAAACTTTTTAAAGGTCCCAAAGGCGAGACTTATTGGCTATGCCAATGCTTGGTTTTAGAGGCCTGGCATGCAGTTTTAAATGTAGGCTGGTAAGAAAGGTGCAAATCCGAGGCGCAAAGTCTAGAGAGAAATAAGATAGGAAGAGAGGTGAGTTATAATGAGATAACACATTGAAAGGTGAAGCACAGAATGACAATTCAAGTAAACAAAGTAGCGAGGCAGGTAGAGACGGTGGGATGACAAATAGAAAGATATAGAGAGAAAAGAGGTGCAGATGAGGTAGAGAGAGGAGGCCAATACAGAGGAAGTGCGAGGGAGAAGTAGAGAATGGTGAAATAGGGAGAGAGAAACAGAGGTAAGACAGATGTATTAAACGAGCGAGACATTGGAAGCAGAGAGAGTGAACGGAAAGAGTGAAGGAGATAGAAATAGAGATGAAAGCAAAGGGAGTGATAGATGGAGTGGAAGAGGTAGGGAGAGCATTGTAGAGAGAAAGAAATAAAATGATGGGAAAGAGGACATCAATAAAAAGAGAGACATAGAAGGCCAATAGGTGATGTAAATTGAGAGTCTAGATAGTGTAGGAGAGTTGGGGAAGAGAGAGATGAGGCAGTGAGTTGTGAGGCAGAGAGAGAAATGAAAGAGAATGGTGAGGTAGAAAGAGGCATGCGAGAGGTAGAGAAAGGTAAGGTATAGATGGCAAAAATGATAGAAAGGGTAAGATAAAGAGAGATGAAATTAAGAGGAAGGTGAAGTAAATGAAAGAGAAATGAAGGGGGATGAGGTGCAAACAGAGTGAAAGGAGAGAGAGAGAGAGAAGAGAGAGAGAAGGAGAGAAAGATGAGGAAAGAGAGGAGAGAAGAGAGTGAG
>NC_136070.1:927948273-928003344 GCF_964261635.1 Lissotriton helveticus
AGAGAGAGAAAGAGAGAGAAAGAGAGAGAGAAAGAGAGAGAGAGAAAAGAGAGAGAGAGAAAGAGAGAGAGAGAGAAAGAGAGAGAAAGAGAGAAGGAGAGAGAAAGAGAGAGAAAGAGAGAGAGAAAGAGAGAGAAAGAGAGAGAGAAAGAGAAAGAGAGAGAAAGAGAGAAAGAGAGAGAGAGAAAGAGGTCACAACAGACACTATCTCCAGTCCTGAACTATTCACCTACAGACAACTGAATTTTAGGTGCGTTGGTGTAATTAGGTCAGTGGAAGATTAACAAGACTACAATACATTAGGCTATCACACAAAAGTCCTGGAGTGGAAATCGTGTCTCTGGAGGGAGGTGGTCACCGTACATTACACTCCCTTTTACCAGCTGCTCTTAGCAACTGGGCATTAGAGTGTGCGGCTAAATCAGGGTGCGGGCTGGGCTCTGGGTACTTGAGAGAGTTTCAGGAGTGAGGACAGGCTTTCCTGTGGCTGATACGACTGGTTCCATGCTCCACTTACTCTTTAGTAGATGACCCAATGCCCGATTAACCTCACTCAATTATCGCATCCCTCCACTCAACCAGGAGGTCCACCGATTTAGAGCAAACAGCTGTGCAGCAAACAGATGTGCTCAATAATTAAGGTATAGTGTGCAGAACTTGCCAATTAAAACCAGCACCATACTGTACCTTCTTAATAATTTACAATGCATTGTCAAACAGAAAATGTAGACGGATCTCAACTACAGCCAATAAACGCAGCTGCCAAAGTAGGTGTGTAGGTGTGCGTGGCCGAGTGAGAGGTGAGTGTTGTGTGCGGTGCATGTGAGGGTGGTGTGAGGGTGGTGGGAAGGTGCAGGAAAAGTATCAGGTGGAACAGGGGAAGGCAACTTTGCATTCGACTATAGAGGCATAGCAGCAGCACTAGAAGGTGCATTCAAGGTTCAGGGTGAGGGAAGCAGAGACGTAGCAGTGATGGGAGTGAAAGCAAGGGGTCTGGTGCTGCGGCGGACATGAATTAGGAGCGGGGGTTTCGGGGGCAATGGGTTGGGCTAAGTAACTGGCGGAAACCGAGAAGGGAGTGCGGCGTGGGAGAGGAAGCAGGGAAGGTCGCAAATTCAGGAAAAGGGCAGGAAGAAGAGCAAAAGAGTGAATAAAAGGAAGAAGAGTAGTTAAGAGAGCAATTGAGTTCGAAACTCGAAGAGAAGAGCTGAGACGAAAAGAAGCCAAAAGCAGCAAGGATTGAGTGAAAAGGGCAGAGAAAAATGTTAAAGATTGAAAGGCAAAAGCACAGAAGATCAGCAAAGAATGAATGAGAAAGAGTGGCAGATGCCCAGCAGATCGGCACAGAATCAGTGTAAAAGTTAAAAAAGCAGCAAAGAAAGATTGTGGATAATGAAAAAAGCACATGAAAGTGGCAGAAAGAGTATGAGAAACGCACAGAAAAGCAGCAAAGAAGGAATAAGAAGGAAGGATTAATGCACAGTGAAGTTGCAAAGAAAGACTGAGAAATGCACATAAAAGTGACAAGTAATGAAAGAATGAGCGATGCACAGAAAACAGCCAGGAAGGGCGAGAAGTGTTCCAGCGCACGGCCGCGCACATGCACTCAAGCTCTAGGCCGGCCATGGCAGCATCTGGTAGAACTTTTTTTTTTTACCCCTTACTAAAAGTCGAGCAAGCAGCGCATGCGCTGCTCTAGGCTCGACCTAAAAAATGAAGCTCATTCCACTATTTGAGCGCCAGTAGAAAATAAGTATGCTGGTTTTCACTGTAGTTCCTAATTTTAGCTATTATATAAATGTGCTTGCTGTAACCAATAGGACGCATAGAAACAGCCCGAATCTAATTTCAGCTGTGGCCAGTATGATGTGCATCGCTTTATATTTTAGAGTCGTCCTTGAGGCCTCAATCACTCACGTAGAACTTTTGGTAAGTTGCAGAATATTGGTGCCTATATGATGTGTTTTAATGTAATCTGGACACCCTTACTATAAGCTTGGCAGACATTAAGCTCTACTCACCTATGTGCATACATTGCACGTGCCATTGTAAGCTCTGCAGGACAGAACACACTCATTTGTGTCTGTGTAATGTGCGTTAGCAGAAGCTGCACGTGGCTAGGTGTTCCTCCTCGTTGTAGGCAAATATGGAGTCCCATTCATCTTTTTAATCCCGCTGCTAGTGTGAACTCAGAGGGCAGAAAGCTCATCCACACCCAGTGCCACTCATCATAGCACCTTAAGAAGTGGCCAGTGTAAGATTAGCGAGGCAGGAAGCCAGTGTAAAATCATGACTCACGTTACTTTGAGGATTAACAAAGCTCCCTTTAACACCCCACACCCACGTTTCCAACACAAAACACATCCTATGAGGCATCTGAACTCTCAGCCCGACTAGAGATTTGAGAGACAGGGTTCACAGGTGGAGAAGGCATTCAGGAATAATGATTTCCAAGGAATACATCTTCAAAAGGACAAGCAGATATAAGGTGGTATTGCATTCAGAGCCCTTACCTGATGTCCTTCTTCGTCCACCGCATTACTACCTGAAAGTAAGGGAGAAAAAGTTAGCCAGAGAGCAGCATTGTACACAGGGAGAAGTTTTATATTTGTCCACTGCTCGCCCCATAATGATGTACACAGCATTGGTAACTCCTAACGATATCCATGACCCCTTCTCTGTTTGCCTTGTTTGTCAGAGGCAAAAAGAACAGATCGATGATGGACGGAATGCGGAGCAAATCAAACATTCACATCCAGTCATAGATCTGGGTTAAATCCATTGGTTTTTTTTTTGCCCGCCACACCATTCCAGTTTGGAGCCAGCCATATGCAAATCAGTCTTGACCCTTCTCCCCATGGGAACTGTCCAGCCTTAACTGCCAAGCCAGGTCCTTCCTTGACCAGAAAGTAAGCATCCTGTGACCGGTTTCGGGTTATCACCCCTCATCAGCCAGACTAGCTTGAATCCAGTGGCTTAGCGAGCACGGGACCCGAGTCTGGGCATCACCTTCCCACTTTGGGTGACAAATGCAAAAAGAACTATGATTGCAGTCTGCACTGCATACAGCAGGATTGAACTACTTTACAGGTTCACTTGTTTAGAGCGTTTCAGTAATGCCAGTAACATAACAAGGCCAGAAAGTGCATGCAAATCACCCCTCCTGAATACCCTAGAATCATCTTTGCATGCTTACATTTGTGCCACGCCCCCCCCCACGCCCATTCAACTGTCGAACAGGTGAACTGTGGCTGAGCTAAAGACATGGAGATGGGCTGACAGTAATTATATCACTTGAGACCAAATCCAACAAGCATTTGCAATGCAATAGGTCTCGCATTATGAAAGTTTGAGCTATTGGTCTTGTAAATGACAATTTTTTTTATTTATGTGTTGGTTTTGAAAATAGCTAAATTAATAGCTTTTTCATTTACAATGCCAATAGTTATAACTTTCGCAAATGTGACACCTATAGCATTTGTAATGCAACATGTTTTGTATTTACGTGACTTAGATATATTGATATTACAAAGGCTTTTAATTTTTTTAATTAATACTTAAATAAAAGTGATTTTAATTTATAATGGCAATAGCTTAAACTTTTGTAAATAACTTTTGTGAAGATTATGTTCTGTGTATTTTATTGTGACGAAAATCCAAGAACAGAAGTGAAATATTAACATCTTTTTGTGGCATTTGTAATAAAGCTTGAAACATTGAGAGAACATATTTGAACCAGTTGTTGTTGAATGGTTGCTGGGATGGTGCTGCTGAGTGGTGCTGCTGAGTGGTGCTGCTGAGTGGTGCTGCTGAGTGGTGCTGCTGAGTGGTGCTGCTGAGTGGTGCTGCTGAGTGGTGGTGCTGAGTGGTGGTGCTGAGTGGTGGTGCTGAGTGGTGGTGCTGAGTGGTGGTGCTGAGTGGTGGTGCTGAGTGGTGGTGCTGAGTGGTGGTGCTGAGTGGTGGTGCTGAGTGGTGGTGCTGAGTGGTGGTGCTGAGTGGTGGTGCTGAGTGGTGGTGCTGAGTGGTGGTGCTGAGTGGTGGTGCTGAGTGGTGGTGCTGAGTGGTGGTGCTGATTGATAATGTGGTGGTGCGGAGTGATAATGTGGTGGTGCGGAGTGATAATGTGGTGGTGCTGAGGGGGTGAGAGGGTGAGTGAGGGTGTGTGAGGGTGAGGGGGGGGAGGGTAAGGGTGAGGGAGGGTGAGGGAGGGTGAGGGAGGGTGAGGGAGGGTGAGGGAGGGTGAGGGGGTGTGTGAGGGGGTGTGAGGGTGAGGGTATGTGAGGGTGAGGGGGTGTGAGGTTGAGGGTGTGTGAGGGTGAGGGTGTGTGAGGGTGAGGGTGTGTGAGGGTGAGGGTGTGTGAGGGTGAGGGTGAGTGTGTGAGGGTGAGGGTGAGGGTGTGTGAGGGTGAGGGTGTGTGAGAGTGGGGTGTGTGAGGGGGTGTGGGTGAGTGAGGGGGTGTGGGTGAGTGAGGGGGTGTGGGTGAGTGAGGGGGTGTGGGTGAGTGAGGGGGTGTGGGTGAGTGAGGGGGTGTGGGTGAGTGAGGGGGTGTGGGTGAGTGAGGGGGTGTGGGTGAGTGAGGGGGTGTGGGTGAGTGAGCGGGTGTGGGTGAGTGAGCGGGTGTGGGGGAGTGAGGGAGTGTGGGGGAGTGAGGGGGTGAGGGTGAGTGAGTGTGGGTGAGGGTGAGTGAGTGTGTGTGAGGGTGAGAGAGGGTGAGTGATGGAGGGTGAGGGTAAAGGTGAGGGGGTGTGAGGGTCATAGAACAATCTCCACTGCAGCATTGTACATATCAATTAATAATAGTGCCTGGCAATGGTCATCCTACACCCATGATGGAGAAGGAAATGGAGCATCCAGTATGTAGAAGAAAATCGAGCGGAAACCAGAGAAAGAAAGTGACTGGCTCTCCTTGGAAAGAATGAACGCGGGAGATGAGGCGAATAAGTCACAATGTTAGAAGACATAAAACCACCCAGTCACAAGTCAAGGGTTGCACTTTCGCGCCAATATTCCAGAATGCACACGAAACACTGTCACCAATATTCCACACAGCGACACCTCATAGCCGCCTGGCATAGAAATCAAATATAAAAGTCTGTTGTCTCTGTGAGGTCACCAGTGGTACAAGCTGCATGCTTACTAGCGCATCGCTTTACAGAGGACCGATGCCGGTACACTTCAAAGCGCCGCCATTTTACAGAGGCTTACCACATCATAGCACCGGGGGCCCATGTAGTGAAGTTCTCCCTCTCCACTCACCGCGCACTACCAGCCGCGCAATTAGTACAGCAGCCAGAGCGGGCACGCACTGCCTGTAGAAGTTTACTGCAGTGACCGTTGCTAACACAGCACTCCCGGTTCTTAACTGCCGAGCAGATCCCGGGTCACCGCCATGTTGCGCTGCATCGTAGCCTCCGGCAATGTCCTCACTGACAAGTTCGCAGCCTCCTCCGCTTCAACTTCGTGCCTGGGTGCGCACACTTCAAACACCTTCTCTTCCGACGTACATTGCTATCAGGATCCGCCAATTTAGCATCTGCAAACACTACTATTTTGCCGATTATTGTGCCTGACCAGTAGAGCTGTCCTAGCATGCAAAACGAAGCACTTTTATTTCAATTAACTGCCAGGAAGGTTATCCCCGACGTTTGATGACAGGGAGCAGCAGGAGGTGTCTTGAACCCTGCTCCGGGGCTGCCCGGGGGGCAGGTCGCCTGCCCTCGGGGTCGCGCGCGCTCCCTCAGCCTGTGTGAAGTTTAAGAACAATACCACAACCATAACTGTGCAAACACTTCTTACATACATTGGAAATAGCAAATGTACACAGCACATACACAGGCTGCGTTAGAGGCCAACACCAGAGTCCCTGAAACCGGAGCAGACCAGGCCCTCCAGCAAAACTAACCCTAAACATGTAGCACACTCCACTGAGAACAGCAATGGACAGCCAGAGCGAGGCGTGGAATGCAAAACTAACTTTAAACATGCCCCACGCTCCACTAAGAACAGCAGGGGACAGCGAGAGCGAGGCGTGGCACGCAAAAGGAACCCTGAATATGCCACACACGCCACTTAGAACAGCGAGAGCGAGGCCTGACACGCAAATCGGATTTCCGGGCGGTAGAAAGGAGAGGCGTGAAACGCACTAACTGCCTGGAAGGGACGGAGAACAACGGAGCGGGCTGTGGAGTCTGGACACAGGGAAGAAAGACGAGAGCTTGAGCCGGAGGAGAGAGGGACGGAGGGGGATACAGGGAGGAAGGACGAGAGCTTGAGCCGGAGGTGAGAGGGACGGAGGGCGATACAGGCAATTGTGCAGGTATCAAGAGCAAACAAAATACAAGAGGTAGCAAAAGGTACGTTACAAGAGGAAAACAAGAGCACACCTCAAGCTCGACAGCGAAAGCCCAGGCTCCACAGCGAAAGCGAAACTGACACCACACACACAGCAAGCAGCCAGCAGCGCGCTCCCGCGGTCAAAACTGAGACTGGAAAAGCGCGCGTCCGACTCGTGTCTGCATTCCCAGAAAAGGGTGACAATAGTTGTCGAGCAGGCACCAAGCAATGCTTCGCATTGCTTGCACGTCTAGGCTCGACCTAAAAACGACAATTAACTTGAGTAATCCTCCCCCATGGTTACATCCACCCTCATTTACAACATGTGAAACAAGCATTTACAATGCAATAGGTCTCGCATTAGGAAAGTTTGAGCTATTGGTATTGTAAATGACAAATTTTTTATTTATGTTTTGTTTTTGAAAATAGTTAAATTAATAGCTATGTCATTTACAATGCTAATAGTTATAACTTTCGCAAATGCGACACCTATAGCATTTCTAATGCAATATGTGTTGTATTTACGCGACTTAGGTGTATTGATATTACAAATAACAATGGCTGTTAATTTTTACAAATAATTAATACTTAAATAAGTTATTGTAATTTATAATGGCAATAGCTTAAACTTTTGTAAATAACTTTTGTGAAGATTATGTTCAGAGTATTTTATTGTGACGAAAATCCAAGAACAGAAGTGAAAATTTAACATCTTTTTTTACATTTGTAATAAAGCTTGAAACATTGACAGAACATATTTGAACCAGTTGTTGAATGGTTGCACAGAGGGTGAGGGGGTGTGAGGGTGAGGGGGTGTGAGGGTGAGGGGGTGTGAGGGTGAGGGGGTGTGAGGGTTAGGGGGTGTGCAGATGAGACGCTGTGTGTTTTACTTGGTAGGGCTGCTTTATTTTGGGTAATGTAAGAAGGGCAAGTCCAAATGTTCTTTCTAGGACATGCAAGATCCTCATGCCCCCATGGCATTTGCTCGCTCATTTGTCACATTCATCCGCACCTGATGCACTGCCTCATCTTTGGGACTAGATACCTTAAGACACTGAAATCTGATGTTCAGTGGTGGGGCAGGTGGAGCGCAGGCGGTGTGTGGCGGCAGCGGGGGATTTAAACATTAAAATAAACAAGTGCATGGGTGGGGAGAGGAGGCAGGGGAGGACGCGTGTGCATGTGTTGGTTTTGTTAATGCTAGAAAAAAACAGCTAGTCCCTTTATATTGCTTAGGAGGCGGAGGGGGGGTTAAAAGGCCAATAAAGATGATAACGGACGAGAGGGGAAATGTGCTGGAAGGGGTGGAAGAGACGGAGGAGAAAGGAGGACACGAAGGGGTGTAACGTGAGAGGGGGAAGCAGACAAGGAGGAGGTGTAAGAGGACTGAATTAGCAAATGGACTGGAAAACACGAGCACACGGACGTACCCTGCGCTCTGACCTTGCTGCTGTGCCCCTGTTTGGCAGAGTCGGTGCAGGAGCTGAGGGCGCCCAACAGCAGGATGTTGGTGGCTGCATGGCCGTGGCGGGAGCTGCCCTGCTGCAGCTCGCCCGCCATGCTGCATCTTCCCCCTCCGCCTTCCTCCAACAGTCCTCAGCTGGCTTCCTCGCTCCCCGCGGGCAGGCTGATTGGATAGAGTGTGTCAGAGCCACGTCCGGAAGGAGGGACAAAGGGCCGGAAGTCTCGGGGCGTGGCTATCATGTAGTGGCCGGAGCCGAAGGGAAATACACGGAGAGCCCCTTAGGGACCGTTAGTGTGCGACCTAACGGGATGGGGTGGGGGTCGGGGGGTAAAAGGGCCATCCTCACGACCGTGTCATCCCATAACAACGTAATGTGCAGCTCCTGCCCTCAAGGCTATCGCCTTCAACTTCTGCCGCGGCTCACAGTGGTGTTTAGGAGTTCATTATTATTATCAGTGGTGTGCGGCGGCGGCGGCCGGCCGGCTGGAAGACCTGGACACGCTGGCCACAGTGGTGCGAGCCTGGTAAGGGGGGGTGGTGTTTGCCTGTATGTCTGTATGTCTGTGTTTCTGTGTGTCTGTGTGCCTGCGTGTCTGTGTGTGTGTGTCTGCCTGCGCGAGTGTGTCTGTGTCTGCGTGTGTGCCTGTGTGTGCGCGTGTCTGTGTGTGCGCGTGTCTGTGTGTGTATGTATGTATGCATGCATGCGTGCGTGTGTAAAAAGATCCGATGACTGGTGGGGGGATGTAAAGTGAAAGTAAGCAGCGCGCGTGTGTTTCAGTCTGTGTGGTGGCTGGCTGTGTGCGCACGCGTGGACGGAGGCGACGTGCGCGTTCGCGCACCCAAATCCGGCCGCTTTCAAGCTCGTAACACCCTCTTGTCCTTCCTCCCCCCGAGACAGACAACATTAGGTCTCCAGCTGGACACCTGCATCCTTTGGATGCAGTTTACCAGCTCGACCTAATAAAACCAATGCTGGCACCAGTTTGAGAATAAAGTCCAGCATGAGCTTCTGCCTGATGAAATTGACAAATACACTGAAAGTAGATAGAATAGTCCTTACACTACAGCAGTCCCCAAGCACACTGACACGTGTGTAGGCCATGTGGCTGCCCTAGAGATGTTTGAACCACTGAAAAGCCAATGAAGCTCATAATCAACGTGAAAGCCTTCTGTGGAATGGGCACAGTGTCTTGAGAGGGAAACCATTTGTATGGATTTGACTTTTGATTTGCAGACGATGATGGGTATTGGGAGCGTTAAAATCTCGATGGAAACATTATCGTCAGACATTCGCTTCACAGGACACAGTCGACAAGCAGCAATACTGCCTTTGGTGTGCAATGTTTGTATTTCTGTACGGCTGCACTTGCAGGCAAAGCTGAAAGTCCACAAGGCGGAGCACTCCTGCTTTGAACGGTTATTTTAAAAGTTCTAGAAAAAAAAGGTAAACAGTGCGCGCACATTAGCAACTTTGATCTGCATCAAAATTCAGAGGTGTTAGCTTGCCTCGGTGGCAGGACAGCTTCAGTCCAAACGGCATTCGTGGCACTCGCCTTACGGAAGGGGCTAAACAGTATGCGATGGACACATCACAAGATAAACGTTTATATGCCTAACTACACAAGACATTAAAGGAAAACAAAAAAATGTGCATGTGATGCAGAATCTGGAGCCTCTGTGTTTTACCACTGGAATAGGGTACTGTTATTCACAGTTTTTGTACATTGGCACACGAATGTCGGTGCCAAGGTCATTTCTAGCTTGGAGCGCTGTCTATTGGACATTGCATGTAAGGCTTTTTAAAGGAAGGAGCCTCCTGGCTCCTCAGACTAAAATAAAAAAATCAATAAATACATTTTAAAAAAAAAATCGTTCTTCATATTTTCATGGAAAAATTATTGGTGGGATGGACATTATACGTCCGAGAGTGACCTACCGATCCTTCAAAAACAGAGGTTTGCTCGTGGGGAGAGAAGACAGATTAATTCCTTATGTGGTGCTGGAATCACCAAGACCAGCCAAAACCACAGTGGAGGAAATCAAAAGAAATCTGGGAAGGTTTTGAGGAAGCTCTTTGTGGCGCACTTTTGGCAGAGAATGTCATTCTACAATGCATCATTCTATAGAAAACATGAAAAGCAGACTACCAACTGATAAAGTAGGCTGTGTGTGCATCATCTCTTCGTCCCTCTCCGGTAAATACATAGATAAGTTCAGTGCAAACTTTGACCTGGAGTGGGTTCTCAATGGTATGATGGTTTCCTCAGATTCTCAAGTGACATCTGCTTCAAATCACTAGGACATGGAAGGAACACGTTTTACCAAGCTAACTAGTTGAGCTATATGAATTTAGATCAATGTGAAGCCGGTACTCACAAGAGATGTAGTGGGGAATAAACTTCTTCAGAAAGGACTCAAGATTGAAACACACAGCAAGAATCAAAACTACTTCTACAAACACAATGTAAGTTGAGAATAGTTTTGGTATGTGGATGCCTATACGCCTTCTACATTGGTTGCTTTTATATAAGAACAGGTATCAGGATTTGTAGGTAATAACCTTCTACAAACAGTAAATTTCACTGCAGAGCACGGCATTCAGAGGTGCTTACACACACATACCACATGCAGTACAGCCATCAACGACTGAGTGTACAAACAACTTACCAAACACATACACGACAGCTCCAGCACCGCCAAGGCCCATTAGCCCTGCTAGCCGCAACACCATTTTTTTGGCATATGCTGTACTTTCCTTCTGCTTTTTCTCCTTTTGTTGCTCCTCTGAATCTTTCGAGCTCTCATTTTCCGAAGTCTGCATAGGACAGAATATGCGAAAGGAAGCAGTTACTCACTTCAGATAAGTAAACTGGGTGACAAGGGGTTTCTAAGATTGTAGACATTTCTCCAGTCACAACAAAGCACATCTTTAGACTGAATGGTTCTGCTACAGCAACCTTCCACTACAAAAGAAATAAGTTACTTATCTGTAACTGCAGTTATCCAGTATTAGTATCTTTCATAGATTCAAATGCTTGAATCATTCTCCGAAGTGGGAGTCCCACGGTACTAAGAATACAGCAGTATGAAAATTTCCATAGGCTATCATATTAGGCCATGAACTTAATAGCATATCTACCTCCTTTTTAAAAAAATTACAAAACTTTAGATACAACCAAATCAGTATTTAGCACCTCTAGAATCTTCCCAAGAGAGGCTGAATCCCTCAGATTTTCCAGCACAAGTGTGGGTAGGTAATACCAAAGTATAAGGGGAGCCTCTCAGGGGAGGAGGGTGGGGTCCACATTAATCTATGAACAATACCAATAATGGATAACTGCAGTTACAGGTAAGTAACATATTTCTTATCAAGTATTGGGGTATCTTTAATAGATTCACAAGCTTGAATCGGAATAGCAAGCAGTATTATAACAACTGTGAGTACCCTTAGAGGATGGTGGGTAACATTATTACATGAAAATATCAATACAAACTCATATCTCTTATAAATATACTTATGCATAGAAATATGTATGTAAAACGTATAAAGACATAGAATAAACATTCCTATAAACAGTAAAGAATAAGTTTAACTTTTTCAGTAAGTCAATCAGCAAGATCAGATTTGAAACACCTGTCATTTTAAAATATAAATAAACACCTCTATTGAAAGAGGCTCACCTTATTGGAATAAATGGCGTAACATCGCCTTTCCTACGGCTGCGTCACTACGCTGTGTTGATTCCAGGCAGTAATGCTGCCTGAACACGTGGGTGCTTTTCTACATTGCAGCTCTGCAGATTTTTTCCAGTGGAATGCTTGAGAACATAGCAGCCGAGGTAGAGACCACTCTTGTGGAATGCGCTCAAACCTTTCTTGCCAAAGGTTTGTCTTCTTTGTCATGGCAAAACTGTATTGTAGCTGCGATCCATCAGGCAATGGTCGTCCTAGTAACTCCAGTGCCTTGACGACCTTGCCCAAAAGCTAAGAAAATGTGGTCAGTCTTGTGGATATTCTTGCTCCTTTGCAGGCAGAATTTAAGACACCGCTTAATGTCTAAAGTATGTGGAGTCTGTTCTGAAGGCGTGGCCGGATTGGGAAAGAAAGTTCTGAGAATAACAGGTTTGTTTAGGTGGAATTTTTATGGAACCTTAGGGATGAATTTAGGATTTGTTCAGAGGACCACAAAGTGAAACGTAGAGACGTTTGCTTGATAGTAAAAGCCTGTATTTCACTGCCAGATCCACACTCGAAATATGATGTCCACCCTATGGATGGGCTCAAAAGGTTTCTTCATCAGCTGTGATAGAACTACATTGAGATGCCACTCCAGAGAAGGAGCTCTCACCGGAGGAAAGGTTCAGAAGAGCCCTTTCATGAATTGCTTTGTAATTCTGGTGCAACAAAGGGGAAGTTTTAGGTGAGCGTCTGTGTTGAGATAAAGTAGAGCGATGGACCTTCACTGAGGAGTAAACTAGGCCTGATTTAGCCAGAGAGAGTAGGTATGGTAGGATTTGCTCTGGAGCAGCGAAGTATGGATACAAATTGTTTTGATGGCATCAATGACAGAATTCCCTCCATTTTAAGCTGTATGTCTCGTTGGCCCTTTCTGCTGGAGACATGGCGAGAATCTCTTTAAGTTCCTGTCTAATGTTCAGATCCTGAAACATATTTAATTCAGGAGCCACGCATACAATTGAAAAGATGATGGCTCCTGGTGATATATCTGGCCCCGTTCATGGTTAGCAGAGTTGGCATCGGTAGAAGGCAGATGGACTAGGCTGCTGAGAAGAGAAGCTACGAAAACCACTGCAGCCTGGGCCGTCTGGGGGCAATTAGTAGTAGGCAACAGCGCTCCGCTTAATTTTGGGGAGTACTTTGGAAATCAATGGGGGGGGGGGGGGGGTAGGCATATATCCTGAACCATCGCATTGAAAGGGAATTCCACCGAGATCCTGGGAGATGTAATCTGCTGGTGTAGAACCAGCATTAGTATTATTGTTCATTGCAAACAGGTCCAAAACCGGTTTCCCTCATTGTGAGAATACGTTGTCCAGTTGACCCTGGTTTAGCTCCCACTCGTGGCAACTGTCCCTTGTACTGCTGAGGGCATCTAGTGTGATTTGAAGCCATGGACCACACTCGGCTTTCAGGGATATTCCATGCTCTGCTAACCAATTTCAAAGCTCTTGAACCTCCTGAGATTGAGTTAGAGATTTGGTTCCTCCTTGCTTGTTGATGTAGAACATGCTTGTGGTGTTGTCCGTATGGACCAGCACCAACGATCCAGCTATACGAGGGAGGCAAGCCTGCAGGAAGAGGAATATGGCATTGAGTTCTAACCTGTTGATGTGCATTATTTGTTGGGATGAGGACCATTTCCCCATAATCTGGAGGTCTTGTAAATGGCCTCCCCATTCCTCCATAGAGGCATCTGTGGTGATGATACAGTCTGGAATCAACTGTAAAAAAGAGAGGCCTTGTGAAAGGTGTGATCTTAGGCTCCACCATTTGAACGCCTCCCTCATGCGTGGAGTGATTGAGATCATGTCTTTGAAGGGTTCTGTAACTTGAATCCACTGCAGTTGAAGCTCCTCGAGCAGTGACGTCATGTGAAGATGAGCTACAGGAACTAAGAAGATTGCAGAAGAAAGCATGCCTAGTAATGACATTTAGATCCTCAATGAAACACACTGCTTTTTTGTGATGTTTCATGTCAAACTTGCCAACTGTTCCTGCCTTTCTCAAGAGAGGAAGGCTTTGCTCTGAACTGTGGCTCGGCTCCAATGAACATCACTGTTTAACTGGGAATGACTGCCTACTTCTTTAGTTTATGGTCCAGCCGAGCTTGTGGAATAGTGTTATGCAGGCTTCCGTAGCTTAGGCGTCTTGTAGAGAGGTCATAGCTTTTATTAGGTGCTCGTCGTCTAAGAGGATGTGTGGAGAAGCGTGGCTCAGTGGTTAGAGGCGGCAGACCCGGAAGCTGAGATCGACCGTGGACCAGGGTTCGATTCCCCGCCTCGGCGGGTCTCGGGCTCAAAATTCCAAGGACTCGACAATTCTCGCTCTGGTGCCTACTCAACTCACGGGGTCACACTCTGCGACTCTGGGCAATAGCTTGCTTAATCTCCACTACGGCCCCTCGCGGCGGGATGCCTGGCTTTCACCTTGTGGACACCCTGCCGGGGTTTCTCATAGGGGAATACCAGGACGGGTTCCCTAAGCAAGCGCCGGGACGCTTACGGGCAGCTGTGCGCTTTACAAGTCCAGCACATTTACATTTACATAAGAATGGGAATACTTGAGGACCTTGGTTCCATAAAGCGGCTGCGAGTGAGGCCAGACACTTGGTAAATATCTGCAGAGTGGATTTCAGCATGAAGGGAAGGACCCTGAATTGATAATGGGTACCAGCTACTGTGAATCTGAGGTACTTCCAGTGTTTGGCGTAGCTAGGGATATGGAAATATGCATCTTCCAGATCCAGGGATGTCATGTAATCTCTGCTGAAGGATATTTGAGAGCGTAATCATCCTGTGGGTTTGATTCCGGAGGAATTGGTTGAGGTGTTTAATCTAAAATGGGCCTTCACTCACCTGATTTCTTGCATATCAGAATAAAAACGGGAGTAAAAACCTTTTCCTCTTTGCGCCACAGGGACTTCTATTGCTCCCTTTATGAGCATAATCTTTGCTTCCTGCTTTAATAAGTGAAGACAAGAGGGGTAGGATCCCCTGGGTGGAGTGTTTGATGGCCGTTGTAAAAACTCTGCAGTTTGGACATAGGTTATTAAATCCAGTACCCATCTATTCGTTCTGAAGTTCTGCCACCAATGGATGTGATTGGAGATTTTCGCACCAACTGCGGGGGTGGGGGGGGGGGGGGGAGGGGGGAGCAATAGCTGGCACCTGACTGCGGTCACTGTTTGCGACCTGAGTCACGGCCCTGGGATGGTGGCTTCCTGCGAGAGCCCTGTGTTTAGGAGGAGCCAGGTAGTAATGCTGGTAATATTGTTCCTCATCATAGTATTCTTCATCCTCCTACTGGCATTTTACATTAATCTCTGAGGGACTATAAGCTGTTCCAGACGGACCGTCATCATCCGTTTTTGGTTTTTGGCATAGACAACCACCAAAGGTTGTTGCAACGAGAATTATTTTGGATTAAATACTTAAAGACTCTGGCCCCAACAGGCCTTAATGACAAATACGATTTGGCTTGCTACTTATAATACACATTCATTGATACTAGCATCACCCTCAGATCATATAAACATACCTACAGTAATGCATAACATGTATATAGTGATTGTATTGCCCAGGAGTGATGTTTACTACTACAAACACAACATATTAATACTGTCTAGAAAAGGCGTATGACAGAGATAGACATGTTTGGCCAGGATTTCTTGTAAATAGATCTTAAGCATCTAGCGATTCAAAAGCCACATTTCAATAGTAATGATGAAGAAGCATTTCTCATAATATCTGTATATAGAGTTTGTATTCAATTCATTTCATTTTGATGTAATATGATTGGTACGTTATTTTTGAAATCCATGTATATATGTGACACCACACATGAATATTCGTCAATAAGCTCACAAAATCATCTTGTATGATAGAGATAGACATGTCTGATCATGATTTCTTGTAAATAGATCCTAAGTATTTAGCGATTTAAATGCAATATCTCAACAAGACCGATGAAGATGCATTTAGCATAATATCTGCATATAGAGCTTGTATTTAATTCATATTATTTTGATGTAACATGATTGGTATGTTATTTTTGAAATCCATGTATACATGTGACACCACACATTAATACCCGTTAATAAGCCTACATAATCAACTCTCCGTTCCAACTGCTACGCGCACACATGTGCACCCATTGTTTAACTCAGTAGGCACTCGTATATTATCCCAGCCAAATACTTTCAACTTTGGCATTAAAATCGCGAGCCTGTAATACTCATTTTCGCAGAGAAAAGGTCATCTACCACCCGTTCAACCAGCCCCAATAACACGCAATAGAGACGGCTTGATCACACAGTCACAACTCTAAGATGGTGCGTACAGTCACGACCACATTGACCTATTCTAACAGAGTAAGTCCGCTTTCAGCTACCATACCGCTTACACGCTACGAGCACATTGAGCTTTAATGGAGATTATCTTCGGGACGCGGTTGAACACACTTTTAGTGAGCAGCGGCTTTATTATTGATGGTCGAGATTTCTACATGACAGGTATTTACCGACAGAGATATAAATAATGCGTGCCACTCTTAATGTTGATATTCTACGCGGCAATAACACTGTGGCGTTTCTTTAATTTTGTAGACAAAACATTACAGTCACGAAGATAAGGTAGGGCGGTTTATCTTATTGAAACACGATTATGTTGTTTCTAACCCACGATTAGAATACTTATGAGACGTATGCTTGTCATTACAGCTTATCAGGAAACAGACAAGCAGGTATGTTGTCATCACCGTTATAGGTATGGAGGTTTAAAACCACATGCAATATTCAGCCCTTATTATCACATCTCTTTCATTTACACAGTGTTTCAGATATACAGGCCATCGCAAAAGCATATCAACACCTGATTTTCAGTTGATATCAGGTACGCTATATATTTAATACATTTGTTCACCCCCATGACCAACCATACAAACCACCTTTCTCACCTACATTCAATATTCTTTTATTTTTTTCAGAATTGCCCCTGATGAAGGCACCACCTTGAGTGCCGAAATGCATTGGGCCTGTTCATAAATGCTTGTATAATGTCATGTATATAATAATTTTGATGAAAATGTACTTATAAATGTACTTATAAATGTTTATGGGAACTGTTATGAATACTGCAAATAACATAAGCCAAGAAACAATATAGAGCAATAGAAAAATAAATGCACAAATAAGTGTAAACACGAACCAAAAAGAGTGTTGTTAAAGACTTTATTTTTTAAGGTGCGGAGCACCAAGTGAACAGTGCATGATTAGGTGAGCTAAAACCCACCATAACCATTCATCAAAAGCACCCAGGAATGACTATCCTGATTAATCATAGCACCATTGGAGGAATTTAAAGATATTGATTACATTCGGAGTGCTCCTCACTACCCTAATTACCTCGAGTCGACGAAATAGGAGCACCAATGGCCACTATAGATGGCATTGGTGCAGTCAACGGTCTTGACGACAAGAGGGGTGTTGTCGATGTTTGTTGCATCAACGGTGATGCAGACGCCAAGAGGAATTTTTGAGAGGATTTATGCCTTGACAAGCCTGAAGAAGAGGCAGGGTCCTGCTTTTCCTTCGAAGTCACGGAATTCAATGGCAAGGCTGGCTATGAGGAGAGTTTGGTATGTTTCTCCTTTTTAAGAGCCTCTTTAGCCTTTATGGGAGGTTTTATGATGTTTTTTACCCCCCTCAGACTTACCCTCAGGCGACCAAGGTCATTTGTGAGATTTGGAAGAGTTGTCACTCTCTTCATCAGAAGATGTTCTCTGCGTATTCTTAAGCCACAAAAGTAGCCAGCCTTTCCTGTCCCTCAAGGATTTGGATGAGAAAGTGTAGCAGATTTTGCATTGTTTCACCTCATGCTTTGGATAGAGGCAGTATATGCAGCCCTTGTGAGGGTCATCAATATGAACCTCCTTTTTCCCACATGACTTGCAGGGACAAAATAGGCCTTTCTTTTCAGACATAGCAGATTTCCGGTTGAAAAACTGTTAATAAGTAGAAAACCTGAGCAGAGCTCAGCTAGACTCCCTTCACACACTACATGCAGTGAAAATCGGAGGGATTGAACCTCTCTTGGGAATGTTCTATAGGGTGCCAACTACTTATGGGGTGCATCTAAAATTTGGTCCTTTTTTTAAAAAGGTATTCTATTAAATTCATGGCCTAATGCCTTGATAACCCATGGATATTTTCATTCTGCTTTATTTTTTAGTGCCTTGGGACTTGAACTTCAACAACGGGGAATGATTCAAGCATGTGAATCTATGAAAGATACCCCAAATACTGGATAACCGGTAAATGCAGGTCTGGTTCAAGGAAACAAAAAATCTTTGAAGGTTGCGGTTCTTTTTTTCATTTATACATACACATTTTTCAATATCGCACAGATTTATATAGGCTTTAACTCAGAAACTACACCAAACTGGCACAAGCTACACAGGTAGTAAGGGAGCAGTAACAGCTCTGTATTCCTTTTGCCTCCATCCACATTTACAGGAATGTACATTGGACAATACAAAGGGTATGCTTGCCTTTTTATTGTACTTTGTGAACAAACAAATCTAAGTGGTTCCAAGGTAATGCACTTAAGCTTGGGTTTACCATTGTAAAATTGTACTACTTTCTCCAAGAAACAAGTTTTCAGGTAAAATAAATTTACAAATGTCACCAGTCCCTATCATTTATTCACGATGGACATATGATGATTATCCATCAACTTTAATAAGTCTTGCAAAATGTAAAAATCTCACCAAATTCTACAGAAGTAACAAACTATAAACCCATATTTAAAGGTCAAACTCCTAAATGGCAAGTGTCCACTACGAATTCATTATCATGGTTTTGAAAGAGTGCTCAAGTTATTGGATTAAACATAACAGTACCATAGTTTTGGAGGCAGAGGGGGGGGCAGATACCAGGAAAGAGGAAGTAACACAGGCAAATGATTTTTGTAAATTGTTTTACAGAAATACTCTTAAAAGAACGTTTGATACAGAATACTAGGTATGCAAATGTAGAGCGGAGAACAAATATCCTGGCATAATTCACAAGTCATGGCAAACAAAAATGTATATATTCAACCAATGCCATGAAGAGATGGGAAAGGTTAGTAGCTCAAATCAAAGGTGCACAAAACATCGATCACTAACCGGACCACCTGCACATACAATCTCATTAGAAATATTTCACCTGGAGCCTAATTTAGCATCTAACCGGATGAGGGAAAAGGTGGGAAAAATAACTCTATACTTGATGCTCCACACACAGCCCAGTCTGCAGTATGTGAGGGAACTGGAAAGGATACACTGGGCCCATAAGAGTTGTGGGGTCAGATGATCAACCATCAAGTTGGACAATTATTAGGAATTCCCTGGGTACTTTTTTTACAGCTAATAGCCTGTTGAAAAGGATGTCAATTTCAGCATGAGAAGGCAAATGACCCATGGTTTACACATATACAAAATGCACATTGTGACCTAATCCACTCAACAGCGACAATGCTCTTCCGCGCTGAAATCCTGCCGGACTACCACTTGCCATCCATAAAAGCCCAGGGGGCAAGTTAGAGCAGAGGTCTTCAAACTGTTTGATGCCAAGACCCCTGTCAAAAGGTTTTAGGCGCAAGGACCTCCTACTGATTTTTTCTAGAACCTTGTGCCTCATCGACGACCATCAACAACCATAAACACCCCCAACTCCAACAGCAATCTATTTTACAGAAGGGAAATAATATTAAGCAGTACCTCATCGATGACCATCAACCACCATAAGCACCCCCAACTCCCACGGCAATCCATTTTACAGAGGGGAAATAATGTTAAGCAGTACTTAGCAAACAAAAGGTTTGTGGGTGATTGTGGTTCGGTGTCAGAAGCTTACCACACAGTTCAAACAAAAAGAATTATGCTTTAATTTTCAACAAACAAAACCCAATTTGAAAAAACTTATTTGGGTAATAATACCTTTCTGAACTAATTTGATGGATAGGCCTGTTTTTCTCCAGAGAAACAGGTCAATATGTGGTTGCATCTCATTCGTACTAGTTTAACACTCAAACATAGCATTAGGGAACAAACACGTGACCATTCCAGCTTTGTAAAGGGCCTTCTACTGCCCTGCAACATGTGTTGCTGCTTTTTAGTATTTTTGGAATAGTTTGAGTATTCAATGTTTTTGTTTTGTTAAAATCACCAGGCTATGTGTTGGATGATGGATTATCTGGCAAATGCAGCAAATCTTTAAGCTAAAATTGCCACTGCCACACAATCGCATAATTCCAGTAGTCCTGGGTATAATGGCTGTAATGTATGGGCTGCAACTTTAGTGCACGGTATCCGAGGAGAACCATACTATATGTCAAAGGTTTGTTGACTGCTTGGATTTTACAGCTCCATGGAACGGGAGGTTGCTGAACATCATTCATCATAATTAAAACATAGTATTCACAACAATTAATGATGAACTGCAAGGTCCAAGTAGGATGCTTTCTTTAATTCCAGGGAAGGAAGTGGTCCCTCAATCTTCTTTCATACGGTTTTCTAAAAAGGTTTATATTTTCAACATTATGAAAACAGACGCTTCTATTTTAGCAAAAACTGACTTCTGGTTATATTAGTTTGTTGCTGTTGTTGACTTCAGTCATTTTTGGGGGGACTGAAGGTTCTTGAGAATCTGAACATGAGGGTGAGGTCAACGGTGGGACTAAAAAAACTGTCAGGTGTTACATATAAAATTACGGACAGCTCCAATGCATAGTAAATAAATAAAAGTGGTTACGCAGTGGGAAATGCACCATGGTACATTATGTAACATCTATTAGTTAATGCTCTACAAAGGTCTGTGTGTAACCAGACAGCCACAGAATGAAATCTTGATTAGTGCAGTGGAGAACAGTGAAGGGTGTATTTTTAGTGCTACGAGATCATTATGTTATACTTGCATTACACATAGTATAAGATAGACTGCTACAAAATGTGCAAAATGTTTTATGATAAATTGTTTCCAAAATATCGATTTCAGAAATACCCAGACCATAAATAATGCAATTTTCTTTACATAACTGTCCCTTCAACACCTTGTCATGAATTGTCATGAATTGTTAGAAATGGGATCCCTGGCTTGCGCCAAAGTCAGTCAGAGACCACCACTCCTAAGTCAGGGCAAGGGAGTTACACGCCAAGATAACCCCTGCTCACCCTCTAGGTAACGTAGCGCGAGCAGCAAGGCTAAACTTGGAGGCTATGTAGGTTAAGTGTTTGCGCACGCACCCCCAGCAACAACACCCAAGGCCCACCACAAAGGAAACTCCACACAAGGTTATATAAAAATATCCTTTGTATTACACCAAAACACATTAGATAAAAACACACACTTTACAATGTGCCAACAGGCACGGGCAGAATTTACAGGGGATATGTACAAGACAGGGCCACATGGACCACTGTCAGGAATCAGCACTTTTAGAACTAGTACATAGAATGTAAAATCACTGTAGCACAAAATAGCACACAACCAGTAACTACTGGTAAATGTTAAGTACCACCTACGCAACCCTAACCACCTCAGGAAAAGGTCACGCAGGGAACCAGGACCTCACTAGCACCACCTGCACTAGGAGAAAAACAACCACCTAAGTATCACAATACCTGTAGGGGTATAAGCACATAACACATGATGCCTAAAAACATTCAGCGGTGTAAGAACATGGCACATGACGCATTAAAACACATTCAGAGGTGCAGGAGCACACAATTGTGCAAAAATCACATAAGCCACCACCTGTGGCAGTCCCTAGGCCAACTGGCCTCTCTAGGGCTAGGACGCCCTGTGTCCCAAAGTCAGGGGTCTAAACGTGGCAGCTGCCCACAAAGTGCTGGGCAGCTGTAAAACAATGATGGGGCCAAAGGCGATTGTGGAGCCTTGCAGGCTCTGGACAAATAAAATGTCCCCCTGAGCCTCTCAGAGCTCTAACCAAATGACTAGCCCCTTTGAGCCTCGCTGGGCTTTTCACAAACAACTGCGGGCTGTGAGCCTCGGGGCTCTGCACAACAAAATGCCCCCACGAGCCTCTCTGGGCTCGCAACACAATGTGGGCACTCAAGAGCCCCTCGGGGCTTGTGAAAATGAAATGCCGCCGTGAGCCTCTCAGGGCTCATGAAACCAATTGGGGCATTGGGCCTCTCGTGGGCTCTCTACAGTGGGACCTCGCAATCGGTGGAGTCCCGCTCAGGGGACTCAAAACACTTGTAACGCCCCTGGAGCCTCTCTGGGCTCGAAACACAATGCCCGGAACGTTGGAGTCCCTCTCGGGGGACTCGGAATCACTGAGATGCCCCACAGGCTTGTAAATACAAATGCGGGGTCGTTGGAGCCTCTCAGGCTCTAAAGAAAATTGGGAGGAGACCGGAGGAGCGGCCCGCTGCCAAACGGGGCCGCTCGAGTACTGCCACTGAAGCCCCTGGGTCTCGTGTGGCCTTCCCCCCGCCCCGGCCGTCTTGACTTACCGGCTCTCGGCGGGGGAAGGCTGACTCTTCCTCGGGCGGCGGTAGCAGAGCTCCCCCGATTCCGGGGAGCTCCGCCCGACAGCGCCCTAGCTCCACCGGTCCCCCATCTCGGGACCGGGGCTCAGAGAGGAGGCGGCTTCTTCCCTCAGCGCGGGGCTTCCTTCCTCGCGGCTGCGGGCGGGACTTCCGGTTCTGGCCGCGCCACAATTGGCCGGCCGACAATCACTTCCGGGTCGTCGCGGGCAGCGCGGCGGTCCTTCTCAGGCACCGCAGGCCGGGGATGAATTAACAGAGGGGTGGGCTACCTAGAGTTAAAATATAAAAATAGCGGCAAGGTCCCTGGCAGGGTGGGCACCTGCCAAGGGACAAAATAATGGCAAATAAGCGAGGTGGGCACTCGCTAGGGCAACCCTAAGCAGGGTGGGCACCTGCAAAGCAAATAAAGCGCTCCCAGCGCTAATGGCAAGATAAAGCGCTCCAGGCGCTTAGGGAAGGACTCAGGCGCTAGAGGAACAAAAAGTCCAGCAACAAGAGTCCTTCAGTAGTCCAGGACATCAGCAGTCCAGGGGCTGGGCAGGGCCCAGGAAGGCAAGCCTTCCCCTGGGCCCCAGCAGCAGCATGCCCCTGGTAGATTCGAGTTGGGAACAAGAACATTTTCATGGGGTCACAGCCCCTCTTTTATACACCTTTTCCCTTTGTCTTCAGGTGCAGGGTGGGGGAGAAACCAGTCGCAGCTGGTTTTGGAGCACCCTTGATGTGCTCAACCACCTTTTTCATTCACTGGCAGGGCTAGGGTCATTAGACGCACCACAGGGGGCGGAGCCAGCATTGTGTGGGGAAAGCCCAGCCCTATTCAGGAACCAGGTGCAGCCCCCCCTCACATCACTCATGCTAATCTCTCCACTCACCACCTGGCAGACCCATCCAGACTTCCAGGAGCCAAGCTCCCCAGCCAGCTTCAGCCAATCACACGCCAGCATCCTTACAGCACACGCAAAGCCATGTCTAGAAGTGGCACTTCCACACTAGACACATACACGCCGCATACATCATCTCGCAGCATTCAATCACACGAGTCCGCACATACCAGACTCGAGCCTGCACACCCCACGCATCAGGAACTACCAGGGACACATACATTCCCCATGCATTCCTATGGGAGGGCAGGCCAATCTCACACACGCACTCAGGGAGCGCACGCACTTTACACTGCGCCACAGTGTCAAAGTGCGCAAAGACCAGCAATCACCATCACCAGGTCACCAATAAAAGCAAAAAGTTCAGGGGTGAACCTGACAGAAGGGCCAAGTCCAACACAACCCCCTTCCAGCCAAAACGCAGGGGAGACCAATCACCACCGTGATGGACTTCGCTGCTTGGGGCGATAGAACACGGACGCGGGCCCGCACTGCAGGGACACCCTCCGGTTCTACGCCACGTTGATCCATAAGACAAGCACATACGTAAAAAAAAACAGGCCCAACCAGGCTACCCCACTGGTACTCCTTAGTTGTCCACGGCTAGGACCAGGCCCTAGGCCACCCAGATACCACTGGTCCATGCCCATCCACAGAGTGGGGGGTAGTAACCCCTGGCCTACACTAGCCAATCTCCACTCCCTTTCTCAGTGTAGTTCCAAACTACCACTGATCCTTCAACCTAGAGTCCGCACCCTCAGGCTGACCAGAGGTCACGGGCAAGAATGCCCCACCTTACCTCTACTTCTGAAGCACCCTCCAGAACACAACTCTCCCACCAGTTTAGGACCTTACTTCCCCAGCAGCAGTGACCACGGTCAGACCACCACAAGAACGGTGTAGCGAGGCGTTGCACGTTGCGGTGCCCTCCAGTTGCGGTGCAGCCTATGGCTCGTTGACGGCGTCGAGACGACGTCGGTGAGCGCAGAGGCGGCGTTGCTCGAGGGGGACGTTGCTCAGTGCAGTGCCTACAGGACACCAGGGTGGTCATGACGGGAGTCACAGCTCCCTTAACTGGTTTACCACCTGGGATTCACATTCATCGGATGCACAGGGGTCAGACTCCCTCTGACCCCCTTCCAGAGTTCTGCACCCTCCCACTGTAGAACAGGGTCCCTCCACTTAAGGTAGGCTGCACCTGCTCTCAGGGTAGTACCACAACACTCAGCCAAGAGCCCTAAAGATCCCTGCTAGGCCTGTACCACCCCTTCTGGGAAACACAGGGTCTCTTCACTTAAGATGAGCCCCACCTGTGTTCACAGGGGTACCCCTAGAAGACAAACCGGCCAGGACACTGGCTACAGTCGCCCTGCCGTCCAGGACAGGCAACCACCTGAACCTGGCTCCCTAACCTAGGGACGCTACCCTTTTGTTAGATGCCTGGCGCACCAGGACTTCTACAAGTTGAAAACTAAAATCTAAGACTTTCTCTCCTCCTTCAGCAGCAAGGCAACCACTGCAGGTCAATCCCCCATACAGCTTACCCGGTTCCTATTCTTCAGGCAGGAGTTCCTTCTTGTAACTTCAGGACACTACGTACAGTTCCCCTTACGTCCAGATCCGGAAACACCGGCTACTGGCTCCCCAACCGAGGGACGTACCCCTTTGGTCAGATGCCTGGCTCACCAGGACTTCCTTGAGGGTGACACATAACTAATGCGTCATGTACAAGTCTGCCTGACACTCAGGACAGAATTGGCATCACCCTGGTCACTGCTTGGCGACACAACCCTTCTGGCTGGCCCCTGACCCACTCGTTCTTCCACTGGGGAACCTATCCCCCTTCGCACCCCTCCATCTGGACTTCTGCACCCTCCCAACTGGAGCGGTACTGCCACACACCAGAACTACTGAAACCCTGTTCACTGATGCTCTACGTTCTTCTAACACTCTGGGAGATCCTCCTCAAATGACCTATTGGTACAGCCTAGGCCCCCGACCCGACGTTCCCTTCAGAAACATTCCAGGCCCTGAGACTGGGTTTCGGGCACCTGGAGACACGCAGTCCCACCCACTCCTTCTCCTCTGAGACAGGACGTGAGGCCCTACACCTAGACCTAGCTGGGCTACACTGAACCTCCTCCACCACACTGGGCTGGAAGACACCTCAGCCACTCCTTTTGAAATCACTCCATCTTCCCCTATGCCTCTCTCCTCCCAGAACCTTACCAACTCCAAAATTCTGTCTCTAAACAGACCACAGAAATCAACAAGCATTTACAATGCAATAGGTCTCGCAGCTTTAAAGTTTGAGTTATTGGCATTGTGTATGACAATGCCAATAGTTATAACTTTTGTAAATGTGACACCTATAGCATTTGTAACGCAATATGTGTTGTACTTACGTGACTTAGATTTATTGATCTTAACAATAATAATGGCTGTTAATATTTTTAATAATTAATACTTAAATAAAAGTTATTGCAATTGAGTCGGTGGAAAGGTGAAGTGGGTCGTGTCCCCGAGTGATGTTGTGGTGTAAATGACAATGCCTTAACAATGTCTTCACTGGGGCTTAATGCAGCGTGCCTTCACACATAAGAGGCAGTATTTGTTTTTTCAGTAATGAACCATTACCTCAGAAGCTACTGCGGTTTCTGTGCACACCTTAGGGACAGGGAGCTCGAACCAGGGCCTACTGCAGCTTACCCAACTCCTGACAATGGCCCAGACACCCCTGCCTCTGCACTTACCACGTGATGCGCGTGCACTAACTAAAACGAAACCAGTGGTGGCGGGGAGGGCCATAGCAAAGCAACTTCAACGCACAGCAGAGAGCCCGAGGGAACACGAACCCAAAACACACAGCATTAGTTTCAAATCGCAGTGTCGGAGGGGTGGTCGCTAAGCCTCACCAAGCAGACTCTGGGCAGCTGAGACCTCGGGTGGCTGCGGTCTCCTCTCTGGGCTTCGGCAGAGGTCGGCTCCTTTGTTTTGGCCGCGGGTGTGGCGAAGCAGCTGTCAGCCTGCGGGTGTCCCCAGCCCTCGTGGTCCGCTATTTGCTGGTCCGCCTGCTCTGGAGTCTGTTGTTCGTCTTCTTCCCCGGGCGGGCGCTGCACCGGGGGCGGGGCCTGGCAGCTGAGTCCCGCCCTACACGGACTCCGAGGAAGGCCGGTCCTAACGCTGCTGCCGCTGCGGGCCCCGACGATGAGAGAACCCTGAACCGCAACTCCCCCCGCTCCGCTCCCCACCCTGCGGATAATTAGAACAAGCACGGAACTGCACCACAGAGGAGCCGGCGCGTGGACCAGAGGAGCGGGGGCAAGGGAGCAAGAAGACACGCTGAGATGAGGTAGGAGATGTGTGTGTGTAAGCGCCGGGGGTTCTGTGTGTGCGCGTGTGTGTATGCTCGCAGGGGGGGGGGGGCTGTATGTGTGTGTATGTGCGGCGGGGGGGTTGGGCTGTATGTGTGTTGTGCATGTGTTGTGAAGAGCCTGCAGGAATCGGAGCGCGTGTTCATGCGCGCGACCTGATCCGATTCCGGCAGGTTGCGTGCGCGTAACAGCCTCTTGTCCGCTCTGCCTAGTCCTTGAAAGCAAAAAAGCCTGAAACGATAACAAAAAACTCGCTCTGCGACAGCAGGCCTTTGGCCTGCAATCGCAGGGCGAGACCTAAAAAGCAGGCTCCACTTCTGCAGACGTTCTTGGAAAAAGTTCAACACACGGGACTTAGGTATCTGAGCAAAACAACAAGAGTACACAAGTATTCAACAAGCTCCCCATCCAGAGAACTCACACCATTCATCCACACACGCCCCCCCCCAGACTGGTAAGGCAGTTTCTACCACCCCTGATTTCTCAACCTGACCACACGTGACACAGGTACCATTACTCCAGGACAGGGACGGGGGACACATTTATGCTGCCACCACTGGATCCCACCCTTCTGGTGAATCCAGACAACACACTGCACTTAGGGAGATGATCTACCCTCCCGAGCTAGGGACACCTTACTCACAGTGCACATGAAACACATTTCCACAGAAATGACATTTTTAGCAAACTCAAAACAATAATCCCCAAAATGTGATTTATCTAAAATGTAGAGTTTTGTAGTGCGGCCAGTTGCCACTGTGGTACAACGCAAACACAAATCCGGATCCCCACCGCTTGCCGCCAATGTTAGAAATGGGATCCCTGGCTGGCCAGGGCTTGCGCCAAAGTCAGTCAGAGACCACCACTCCTAAGTCAGGGCAAGGGAGTTACACGGCAAGATAACCCCTGCTCACCCTCTAGGTAACGTGGCGCGAGCAGCAAGGCTAAACTTGGAGGCTATGTAGGTTAAGTGTTTGCGCACGGACCCCCAGCAACAACACCCAAGGCGCACCACAAAGGAAACTCCACACAAGGTTATATAAAAATAGCCTTTGTATTACACCAAAACACATTAGATAAAAACACACACTTTACAATGTGCCAACTGGCACGGGCAGAATTTACAAGGGATATGTACAAGACAGGGCAACAAAATAGCACACAACCAGTAACTACTGGTAAATGTTAAGTACCACCTACGCAACCCTAACCACCTCAGGAAAAGGTCACGCAGGGAACCAGGACCTCACTAGCACCACCTGCAATAGGATAAAAACAACCACCTAAGTATCACAATACCTGTAGGGGTATAAGCACATAACACATGATGCATAACATACATTCAGACGTGTAAGGAACAAGGCACATGACGCATTAACAACACATTCAGAGGTGCAGGGAAGGAAAACCCATGATGCCTAAAAACATTCAGCGGTGTAAGAACATGGCACATTGCGCATTAAAACACATCCAGAGGTGCAAGAGCACACAATTGCGCAAAAATCACATAAGCCACCACCTGTGGCAGTCCCTAGGCCAACTGGCCTCTCTAGGGCTAGGACGCCCTGTGTCCCAAAGTCAGGGGCCTAAACGTGGCAGCTGCCCACACAGTGCTGGGCAGCTGTAAAACAATGATGAGGCCAAAGGCGATGGGGGAGCCTCGCAGGCTCTGGACAAATAAAATGTCCCCCTGAGCCTCTCAGAACTCTAACCAAATGACTGGCCCCTTTGAGCCTCGCTGGGCTTTTCACAAACAATTGCGGGCTGTGAGCCTCGGGACTCTGCACAACAAAATGCCCCCACGAGCCTCTCTGGGCTCGCAACACAATGTGGGCACTCAAGAGCCCCTCGGGGCTTGTGAAAATGAAATGCCGCCGTGAGCCTCTCAGGGCTCATAAAACCAATTGGGGCATTGGGCCTCTCGTGGGCTCTCCACAGTGGGACCTCGCAATCAATGGAGTGGGACTCAAAACACTTGTAACGCCCCTGGAGCCTCTCTGTGCTCGAAACACAATGCCCGGAACGTTGGAGTCCCTCTCGGGGGACTCGGAATCACTGAGATGCCCCTCAGGCTTGTAAATACAAACGCGGGGTCGTTGGAGCCTCTCAGGCTCTAAAGAAAATTGTGAGGAGACCGGAGGAGCGGCCCGCTGCCAAACAGGGCCGCTCGAGTACTGCCACTGCAGCCCCTGGGTCTCGTGTGGCCTTCCCCCCCGCCCGTCTTGACTTACCGGCTCTCGGCGGGGGAAGGCTGACTCTTCCTCGGGCGGCGGTAGCGGAGCTCCCCCGATTCCCGCGAGCTCCGCCCGACAGCGCCCTTGCTCCCCCATCTCGGGACCGGGGCTCAGAGAGGAGGCGGCTTCATCCCTCAGCGCGGCTGCGGGGCGGGACTTCCAGTCCTGGCCGCGCCGCAATTGGCCGGCCGACAATCACTTCCGGGTCGTCGCGGGCAGCGCGACGGCCCTTCTCAGGCACCGCAGGCCGGGGATGAATTAACCGAGGGGTGGGCTCCCTCGAGTTAAAATATAAAAATAGCGGCAAGGTCCCTGGCAGGGTGGGCACCTGCCAGGGGACAAAATAATGGCAAATAAGCGAGGTGGGCACTCGCTAGGGCAACCATAAGCAGGGTGGGCACCTGCAAAGCAAATAAAGCGCTCCCAGCGCTAATGGCAAGATAAAGCGCTCCCAAGCGCTAGAGCAAAGAAAAAGCGCTTCCAGGCACTTAGGGAAGGAATCAGGCGCTAGAGGAACAAAAAGTCGAGCAACAAGAGTCCTTCAGTAGTCCAGGACATCAGCAGTCCAGGGGCTGGGCAGGGCCCAGGGAGCCTAGCCTTCCCCTGGGCCCCAGCAGCAGCATGCCCCTGGTAGATTAGAGTTGGGAACAAGAACATTTTCATGCGGTCACAGCTCCTCTTTTATACACCTTTCCCTTCAGGTGCAGGGTGGGGGAGAAACCAGTCGCAGCTGGTTTTGAAGCACCCTTGATGTGCTCAACCACCCTTTTCATTCACTGGCAGGGCTAGGGTCATTAGACGCACCACAGGGGGCGGAGCCAGCATTGTGTGGGGAAAGCCCAGCCCTATTCAGGAACCAGGTGCAGCCCCCCCTCACATCACTCATGCTAATCTCTCCAATCACCACTGGGCAGACCCATCCAGACTTCCTGGAGCCAGGCTCCTCAGCCAGCTTCAGCCAATCACACGCCAGCATCCTTACAGCACACGCAAAGCCATGTCTAGAAGTGGCACTTCCACACTAGACACATACACGTCGCATACATCATCTCGCAGCATTCAATCACACGAGTCCGCACATACCAGACTCGAGCCTGCACACCCCACGCATCAGGAACTACCAGGGACACATACATTCCCCATGCATTCCTATGGGAGGGCAGGCCAATCTCACACACGCACTCAGGGAGCGCACGCACTTTACACTGCGCCACAGTGTCAAAGTGCGCAAAGACCAGCAATCACCATCACCAGGTCACCAATAAAAGCAAAAAGTTCAGGGGTGAACCTGACAGAAGGGCCAAGTCCAACATGAATAGTAAGCGCTATGTAAATAAAATGACCATTAAAAGCACGCACTTCACAGTTGTTCTTAACTCTGCACTACCACTCAAAAAGAATACATCTTTGTCATCACAGTTTCAAGAGATTCAATTAAAGCCAGTACCGACTCCCAAGCAACCTTTACAATTGCAGATCACCCTTTGAATTTGCAGATTAACTTATGCACGTTTGCATTTCTTTCAGGCAAGCAGAATACCGCCAGAAAGTATTGTTTAGCCATCTGGCTGGCTTCGGTTTCACAGCACAGGAGAGTCCTTGAATGTCACTCCAGACGAAGCATTTTAACTATTGTAATTATCCGTCCAGGACTGTTGTCTTATTCGAAAACGAAGAGCAAACGTTTTGGATCCAGGCAGAAGTGAGGCTGAGGGATGCGTGCCCTCTCCTCTCCCCACCCCCTTCCCATGACTCCAGGGGCCTCTGGGGGTCACGCCCCACAGATTAAAGATATCCGAGTTAGACTAACTATTTTTATACGCACAGTAGGGTCAGTACATGTGCCGGCTGTAGGGTAAGGGAGGGAGGGAGGGTACTGTGTGTCATTTTGTACCACTCTAATTGCTATTTCTTCACGTAACATGGTCATTGTCTGCCTTGACAACTTGTTCAAAGCATTTGTGTAGGCAGAGGTCTTGGTTTGCAAGTTAGAGGTTCCAAATTTGGGGAACGGTGTCTAACTGATCTCGCAGTTCATATGCTATTCCCGCAAGTGGGCTGCCCATGAGAGCCCAATAAGCAAGGTGTCAAGTTTCGCTACCTGCGCTCTTATGCCCACCCCAGGGGAACTTTCTAGTGGTCTAATAAGCTTCTGGGCCCTTCCCTTCATATTGACTTCCAGCCATTTGGACGCTACTTGGAAATGGTTATCCATTCCCAATCCATGCCAGTTTTGTGGAAGCCAGCCTGCTCACACCTGAAGCCAGCCTGCTTAAGCCTGAAACTCTCCTACCTAGAATTCCCTGCTCACTGCTTCATCTCCAACCCTGCAGGCCAAGGCTGGGTGGTGGAATTCGGCTCACCTGTGGCTGGCTGCTGCTAGGGTGCTCACACCTGATGCATGTGATTACTGTGAGCTCTTTTAAGCCCCAGCTCTTTTCAGTCCAGTGTTTGTCATTGTAGCTGTGTTCCGGGTAGACCAATCCTGGTTTTCTGAACTTTTGATTTCATGGTTTCCTGAGCTTTTGATATTCCTTGATTCCTATGATATAGTTATTTCTTGTTTCTGCTCCAGAGTTGCAGCTCGTTCTTGTCCCCGATTAGCACTGCTTGCAGTGCTCTCTTGATTCCTCAGCTGTACCCTGCAGACACACCCCCCCACCCCCACACACACACAACCCCACCCCCCCCACACACACACACAACCCCCCCCACACACACACACAACCCCCCCCACACACACACCACCCCCACACACACACACAACCCCCCCACACACACACACACAACCCCCCCACACAACCCCCCCCACACACACACAACCCCCCACACACACACAACCCCCCACACACACACAACCCCCCCCACACACACAACCCCCCCACACACACACAACCCCCCACACACACACACACACACAACCCCCCCACACACACACACACAACCCCCCCCACACACACACACAACCCCCCCCCACACACACACAACCCCCCCCACACACACACACAACCCCCCCACACACACACAACCCCCCCCCACACACACACAACCCCCCCACACACACACAACCCCCCCACACAACCCCCACAAACACCCAACCCCCCCCCACAAACACCCAACCCCCCCACACACACCCAACCCCCCCCAGACACACACAGCCCACACACACAAATCCCCACACACAAACCCCCACACACAAACCCCCACACACAAACCCCCACACACAAACCCCCACACACAAACCCCCACACACAAACCCCCCCCCACACACACAACCCCACCACACACAACCCACCCACACACACACCCCTCACACACAACCCCCTGCCCCCACACACCCCACACCCCCCCGCCCACACACAACCCTCCCAAACACAACCCCCCCACACAACCCCCCCACACAACCCCCCCACACAACCCCCCCACACACCCCCACACACACACACAACCCCCCCCCACACACACAAACCCCCCCCCCCCACACACACACAAACCCCCCCCCCACACACACAACCCCCCCCCACACACACAACCCCCCACACACACACAACCCCCCACACACACACAACCCCCACACACACACACAACCCCCACAAACACACACACACACAACCCCCACACACACACACACAACCCCCACACACACACACACACACAACCCCCACACACACACACACACATGGTGGATGTGGTGGTGGATGTGGTGGTGCTGGATGCGGTGGATGTGGTGGATGCGGTGGTGGTGGATGCGGTGGTGGTGGAAGTGCTGGTGGTGGATGTGGTGGTGGTGGATGTGGTGGATGCGGTGGTGGTGGATGCGGTGGTGGATGCGGTGGTGGTGGATGCGGTGGTGGATGCGGTGGTGGATGTGGTGGTGGATGTGGTGGTGGATGTGGTGGTGGTGGATGTGGTGGTGGATGTGGTGGTTGTGGATGTGGTGGTTGTGGATGTGGTGGTGGTGGATGTGGTGGTGGTGGATGTGGTGGTGGTGGATGTGGTGGTGGTGGTGGATGTGGTGGTGGTGGTGGATGTGGTGGTGGATGTGGTGGTGGTGGTGGATGTGGTGGTGGTGGTGGTGGATGTGGTGGTGGATGTGGTGGTGGTGGTGGATGTGGTGGTGGTGGTGGATGTGGTGCATGTGGTGGATGTGGTGGTGGATGTGGCGGTGGATGTCATGGATTATGTGGAGGTGATGGTGGATGTGGTGGTGGATGTGATGGTGGATGTGGTGGTGGATGTGATGGTGGATGTGGTGGTGGATGTGGTGGTGGATGTGGTGGTGATGGTGGATGTGGATGGGGTGGTGGTGGATGTAGTGGTGGTGGGTGTGGTGGATGTGGCGGTGGATGTGGCGGTGGATGTGGCGGTGGATGTGGCAGTGGATGTGGCGGTGGATGTGGCGGTGGATGTGGCGGTGGATGTGGCGGTGGATGTGGCGGTGGATGTGGTGGTGGATGTGGTGGTGGTGGATGTGGTGGTGGTGGATGTGGTGGTGGTGGATGTGGTGGTGGTGGATGTGGTGGTGGTGGATGTGGTGGTGGTGGATGTGGTGGTGGTGGATGTGGTGGTGGTGGATGTGGTGGTGGTGGGTGTGGTGGTGGTGGGTGTGGTGGTGGATGCGGTGGTGGTGCATGTGGTGGATGTGGTGGTGGATGTGACGGTGGATGTCATGGTGGATGTGGAGGTGGATGTGGTGGTCGATGTGGTGGTGATGGTGGATGTGGTGGTGGATGTGGAGGTGGATGTGGTGGTCGATGTGGTGGTCGATGGTGGATGTGGTGGTGGATGTGGAGGTGGATGTGGTGGTGGATGCGGTGGTGGATGCGGTGGGTGTGGTGGTGGTGGATGCGGTGGATGTGGTGATGGTGGATGTGGTGGTGGATGTGGTGGTGGATGGGGTGGGGTGGTGAATGTAGTGGTGGTGGGTGTGGTGGATGTGGCGGTGGATGTGGCGGTGGATGTGGCGGTGGATGTGGATGTGGCGGTGGATGTGGAGGTGATGGTGGATGTGGAGGTGATGGTGGATGTGGTGGTGGTGGATGCGGTGGTGGTGGATGCGGTGGTGGTGGATGCGGTGGTGGTGGATGCGGTGGTGGTGGATGTGGTGGTGGTGGATGTGGTGGTGGTGGATGTGGTGGTGGTGGATGCGGTGGTGGATGCGGTGGTGGATGCGGTGGTGGATGCGGTGGTGGATGCGGTGGTGGTGCATGTGGTGGATGCGGTGGTGGTGGTGCATGTGGTGGTGGAAGTGGATGTGGTGGTGGAAGTGGTGGTGGATGTGGATGTGGTGGTGGATGTGGATGTGGTGGTGGATGATGTGGTGGTGGATGTGGTGGGTGTGGTGGTGGATGCGGTGGTGGTGCATGTGGTGGATGTGGTGGTGGTGGATGTGGTGGTGCATGTGGTGGATGTGGTGGTGGATGCGGTGGATGTGGTGGTGGATGCGATGGATGTGGTGGTGGTGGATGCGGTGGTGGTGGATGCGGTGTTGGTGGATGCGGTGGTGGATGTGATGGTGGATGTGATGGTGGATGTGATGGTGGATGTGATGGTGGATGTGATGGTGGATGTGATGGTGGATGTGATGGTGGATGTGGTGGTGGTGGTGGATGTGGTGGTGGATGTAGTGGATGTGGTGGTGGATGTAGTGGATGTGGTGGTGGATGTAGTGGATGTGGTGGTGGATGTAGTGGATGTGGTGGTGGTGGTGGATGTAGTGGATGTGGTGGTGGTGGATGTGGTGGATGCAGTGGATGCAGTGGATGTGGTGGTGGATGTGGTGGTGGATGTGGTGGTGGTGCATGTGGTGGATGTGGTGGTGCATGTGGTGGTGGATGTGGTGGTGGTGGATGTAGTGGTGGTGGATGTGGATGTGGTGGTGGATGCGGTGGTGGATGTGGTGGTGGATGTGGTGGTGGATGTGGTGGTGGATGTGGTGGTGGATGTGGTGGTGGATGTGGTGGTGGTGCATGTGGTGGATGTGGTGGTGGTGGATGTGGTGGATGTGGTGGTGGATGTGGCGGTGGATGTGGAGGTGATGGTGGATGTGGTGGTGGATGTGGTGGTGGATGCGGTGGATGTGGTGGTGGTGGATGCGGTGGATGTGGTGGTGGTGGATGCGGTGGTGGAGGAAGTGGTGGTGGATGTGGTGGATGTCATGGTGGATGTGGTGGATGTCATGGTGGATGTGGTGGTGGATGTGGTGGTGGATGTGGTGGTGGTGGATGCGGTGGATGTGGTAGTGGTGGAAGTGGTGGTGGATGTGGTGGTGGTGGATGTGGTGGTGGATGTGGTGGTGGATGTGGTGGATGCGGTGGTGGTGGATGTGGTGGTGGATGTGGTGGTGGATGTGGTGGTGGATGCGGTGGTGGATGCGGTGGTGGTGGATGTGGCGGTGGATGTGGAGGTGATGGTGGATGTGATGGTGGATGTGGTGGTGATGGTGGTGATGGTGGATGTGGTGGTGGATGCGGTGGTGGATGCGGTGGATGTGGTGATGGTGGATGCGGTGGATGAGCTGGTGGATGGGGTGGTGGATGGGCTGGTGGATGTGGTGGTGGATGTGGCGGTGGATGTCGGATGTGATGGTGGATGTGATGGTGGATGTGATGGTGGATGTGGTGGATGTGGTGGTGGTGGATGTGGTGGTGAATGTAGTGGATGTGGTGGGTGTGGTGGTGGTGCATGTGGTGGTGGATGTGGTGGTGGTGCATGTGGTGGATGTGGTGGTGGTGGATGTGGTGGTGGTGGAAGTGGTGGTGGATGTGGATGTGGTGGATGTGGTGGTGGTGGATGTGGTGGATGTCATGGTGGATGTGGAGGTGATGGTGGATGTGGTGGTGGTGGATGCGGTGGATGTGGTGGTGGTGGATGCGGTGGTGGTGGTGGATGCGGTGGTGGTGGAAGTGGTGGAAGTGGTGGTGGATGTGGTGGTGGTGGATGTGGTGGATGCGCTGGTGGTGGATGTGGCGGTGGATGTGGCGGTGGATGTGGCGGTGGATGTGGCGGTGGATGTGGTGGTGGATGTGGTGGTGGATGTGGTGGTGGATGTGGTGGATGCGGTGGTGGTGGTGGATGCGGTGGATGTGGTGGATGCGGTGGATGTGGTGGTGGACGTAGTGGTGGTGGACGTAGTGGTGGTGGACGTAGTGGTGGTGGTGGACACGGTGGTGGTTGTCGTGGACTTGTTGGTGGTGGATGTGGTGGCTACCTACTCTGTCAATAGCCTTCCCTTTGACCTGGTACAAAATATATTATTGTACTATGGTCTTGAGTATGTGCAGTTTTCTATCATATTACAAAGAGAAAAATAATGGCGTTACTCTATATTTTGCACCAGTGCAATTATTTCTAATATGGCAATGGGCGCATACGTTATTAAACTACACGCTGCCAAAGTAATCGGGTGAATTTGATTGTAGAAGAAGCAAATCGGATTTATGACGAGCAAAAATCTTGTAGAAAACAGGTACGAGTAAAACACGTGGAGCATCAACTTGACCACCAGATGGCGCTACATCGTGCCCGGTTTTAAGAAACATTCGAGTCAAACAAACTAGTAGAAGAAACAAGCATTCCTCGGTGGCGGCGTGGTTGCAAAGCAAGCCCTGCAGACTGCGGGATCTGAACAGACTACTAATGTCTATGTAAATAAACAAAAAAAAATAAAAGACTATGCATGCAATTTATACCTGACCACAAGTTCATGCTCCCGTTGTAATGTATGGACCGTGCAACTACATGAGACATACTTGCATAACATACCTACACTCACTTTCCAAACTCTACCTCTGTAGAATGTAAGGAATGCATGCCAAGCTTATATGTGGCTGAATGTGCCTTCCTGTAATGTAACTGATGCTTATGTAAAGCGCCCACCTCTGTATCGAGTTTATGCTAGATAAAACAGCAAAGGGAAACAAGACGGAGGAGGGCATTGCTGTGGGGAGGGGGGTGGGGGGGGGAGGAGAAATGCGACATGGGGCGGAGCGGGGAGAGCGGCGATGAGGGTGTGAAGCAGCAGGGGCCTTTGAAGTGAAGCTAAGCTTCACTTCAAAGGAGTGGGAGGAGTGCTGCTGGGGAACAGATGGCGATTTGATGATGTGCACGCGCATTTTAGGTCGATGCGCTTGCGCATTGACCTAAAAGCGCACGGGCACAGCATCAAATCGCCAGTCTACGTAAACCTTGTTTAAGCCCCTATAGTCTCGCACAATGCGCATGCGCATTGAGAGGCGAGACCTAAAAATAAATAATTTCTTAACCAAATATTGAATACACGCTATTAATCACTAAAGCCATGAAACATCAATCGCAATTCAGTGGTTGCCATTGGGAGGGATGTCTCAGGGTTTCTGGTTGGCCTTCACCTACGCACCCCCTGCAAATAGGCCACCTGCAGTGAGCTGTAGCGGGCTTTGCACAAAATGCCTAACCCCTTCACAATGCAACAGGCCGATGTACTTAAGCACAAGTTAATGTAAAGCGGTTGACATTCTCTTGTTGTGGGTAATATTTTACCTACCCCACAAACTTTTAGTTAATTCACTTAGGTGTCTCATTATTTTTTTCCCTTCATAAATTGGCGAATACGAGATCGCTCATTTGTTCCCTTGAATATTGCATTGGTGCATGTAGGTTGTATGTGTTACCCGCCCACATGCTGATTACAGAATGGACTCAAGGGTTAGCTTAGAGATAACTAACTATTGTCCCGGGTGTTCCTCCTGCACAGTCTTTTTAAAAAACAATTTATTATTGATGGGTTACTTATATTATTTGTACAGTAGTTACATCCCAGAGTGCATTTCTTAGTGGCTGACTTTTGATTTAAAAATGAAAAGCTTGCATCATGGCCTCTGCAGCGCTGCACCTATTTTAAGTGTTGTTGCCAGCCTGAACTTATCCACTTGACAGGTCGATTACAGCCTGTGTTTTTGATGTGACTGTTCTAGCAGCGGTTCATAGTATCCCGGCAACTTGTACGTTGGAGCATCTCAGGTCGGCCATGCAACCTGTTTCAGAGGATTCTTGTCAGGTTCAAATAGTATTTTATTTAGCATATTTCTTGTTATCTCAAAGTCGAGGAGTGTCTTACATGCTTCTAAAGAACACATCATTCGATCAAGTTAAGAGACAATAGGAGCCCGAATAATAACATGCCAAAAAAAAAAAAAAAGAATTACAACTTTGGTTCTCTTACAGGGTGACAGGCACACACACCACCAGCCATCAGTGCACAATTTCTACAGGCACACACACCACCAGCCATCAGTGCACACATCAATTGTTAACGCATCCACAATTAACTATTGTGGCAATCACAGTATGGTGCACTTTACTTTTAAACCTATTCATCTAAAGCGCAGTATGCCACCATTGCTACAATTCCAATCCAACCCACATAATTCCACTACACACCACATGCATACACTCCATAACACCTGGCTAAAAGACAACGCCATTTACAATGCCATTAGCTCTAACTCAAATAAATCCGAGACCTATTGCATTTCCAATGCTTGTTTATTTATGTGTTGGTTTTGAAAATAGCGAAATTAATAGCTTTGTCATTTACAAAGCCAATAGTTTTAACTTTCGCAAATGTGACACCTATAGCATTTGTACTGCAATATGTGTTGCATTTACATGACTTAGATGTATTGATATTACAAATAACAATGGCTTTTAATTTTTTTTAATAATTAATACTTTAATAAAAGTTATTGTAATTTATAATGGCAATAGCTTAAACTTTTGTAAATTACTTTTGTGAAGATTTTGTTCAGTGTATTTTATGGTGGCGAAAATCCAAGAACAGAAATGAAATATTAACATCTTTTTGTGACATTTGTAATAGTGTCATGAATAGGCGCAGATGAACACTACAGAGTAGGAACACCTTGCATGGTATGAATGTATTATGGAAGACTACATTTCCCAGAATCCTCGAGTGAGGAGACAGGTCACTTGATCTCTCTACATGAGCCCCTCCTACACTTCTACTCGTTGCTTATTATCACTCGAGTATTCATGTTGGATCGAGAGAGAGAGAGCGCTGTATCTACGGGCTCCTAGGCCCTCCTGTCTTTTTGAACTAAGATCCTTTGTTGATATGCCATTGATATTTAAGAGGAAGCAAGACTTCAAGAACGCCCGAAGTGAATAGCAACCGCGGAGTGCGGTACTAGACTTTGCGCGGTGTTCTAACCTGTTCACGCAGTGACCTTCCCAGGAATTGAGCGTGTTAACCCTTTAAGTGCTGCCGTCGGCCAACGGTCGTCACGGGCACTACCTCCCCAGTGCTGCGTGCGACCGCTGGACGTCCAGTTCAGCACTGGATAATGGACAGCGCAGCACTGGGGAGGTTTATTTACAAGCTCCTAAGGTGTTAACATTGGAGCATTTTTATGCGCTCCGTGGAGACCACACAACGAGCTGCATACTAATCGGGGAGAAGCCGAAGAAACTGCTGTGGTTACTTTACCGAGCGGTCGAGTCTCAGCAGACTTTAAAAGACCGTGATAAGGAATAAGTGCATTCGGTGGTGAGATCCCGATGGTTATTTCTTCCTGCAAAGAATTTTCATTTTTTGGCATACGCGCTACAGAAGCGCTAACTTTGGTTCGTTTTTTGTATGCATCAGTACCTACTTTTGAAGTCAGTCAGAAAATCGGATAATTCAATCGACACAGCTTGGAATAGGACGCTAGATGGCGCTCTAAGCTTATATGTACTGAATCTAGAGTTTCACCTGCTTCAAACCAAAGTGGATGTGTGGAGACCTATGAAAACTCTTCTGAGGAATTGAGGATTCTTAGTACTTGAAGAATATTCTAGAGGATTATCTGCTGTAAGATCAGTACCTCATCAATATATACAAAAGCAAGACTTTTCTGGAATTCTTTTTGTTTGTTTCTTTATTTTTTTGTTCTATTTTTGAGATCATTTACGTTGAGTGATATGCAGTTGCATGATATGTAAGTAATACCACACATAAGGGTGCAAGGGGGAGGTGATTGTTGAGAAATAGTTTACTTATGTGTGTTTTGTATTTCACTTACAGGGTCAGCGGGGTGTATTGTAGGAGCGTGAGGTACATCGTCTCTGAGGACATCCCTTATCTGAACCTAGCAGCTGCAACTTTATTGTTTCTTTTGTTCCTTTTTTCCCTTTCCCCGGTAGTGGTGATATCCGTGCAGTGTTACATACATACTCATGGGTAGTACCACGTAGGGGAAGGGATTAATTAGCATCTCATCGTTCCCGCTGTATCTGGCTATAAGGTTAGTGATAACCATCCTATGTATATGACATAAAGCTTGAAACATTGAGAGAACATATTTGAACCAGTTGTTGTTGAATGGTTGCATAGATTGATGCAGTGGTGGCGCTGAGTAATATTGTGGTGGCGACGAGTCATGCTGTGGCGTTCAGTGATGCTGTGGTAGCGCATAGTGATGTTGTGGTCCCCCTAAGTGATGCTGTGATGGCGCTGAGTGATGCTGTGGTGATGCGATAGATAGAGTGAGTGCGATAGATAGAGGAAGGGCGATAGATAGAGGCCGATAGATAGTGGGAGGGCGATAGATAGAGGCCGATAGATAGTGGGAGGGCGATAGATAGATAGTGGGAGGGCGATAGATAGAGGGAGGGCGATAGATAGATAGATGGATGGATAGAGTGAGGGCGATAGAGTGAGTGAGGGCGATAGAGTGAGTGAGGGCGATAGAGTGAGTGAGGGCGATAGAGTGAGTGAGGGCGATAGTGTGAGAAGTTGGCCTGGTATATGATGTTCACTATTCTAGTGAGCACCTTGCACCAGTCCAAACAACCCTTATGGTGATTGGTTGTAAGTCAACCTTATAGACAAGCTATCCTAGGGGTAGCATGGACAAAAGCAGTCTTAGGCTAAACTCGAGAGGGCATGTGAAGCCAGCTGTTTTACCATATGCAATCCTTTCAATACTAAATGAAAGGACACCACACAAGTTATATATTATAAAATATAAGTATTTATTACTAGAATAATCCTCTGTACTCTTTATGAGGGCAGAAGCACAAGCGTTAAAACAAAGAACTTAATATCATACAATAAGATGCACAATCATGGATAGGCCCTGGTGGCCCGTAAAACCATATACTAAAATAGTGGTATAAGAACCCCGTCATGAACAATGGTAAGGCCTAGGGCCTTGGAAATCGCTGGGGCTACACTGGACTAACAGCAGTTAGGACGTGGGAGGCCCACAGGATGCGGGTGCAGTGTCTAAATGCACACACGTGCACCAATAGAAGTCAATGGGTGCGTAAAGTTAGAAAGTTGCAGATTTGGAAGTCTTCCGACTGGACTAGAACTTAACCACTTAAAACTAGGACACTAGGGATGTAAATCTCTACAGGAGCACCGCAGTACTCGCGTTACCTCACCCACAGGAAGCGGGTGCATAGTTGTCAAAGTGTGTTGGGTTTTGTCGTGGAGTTCTATGGAGCCTTGGAGAAAAGATGCTGCAGGCGACCAGGAGAGAAGAGTCTGGTTGGATCCAAGGGCGGATCGAAGATGTAGAGTACCTGAAATCAGAGGGGACAGAGTCTGGGTCACTAACCAGTGACCAGAGTGGAACCAGGCGATGTCGCGCGCAATCAGGTGGTTGTCGCGAAGCTTGTCTCTGCTGCCACGTGGACCAGGAGGTATCGACGATGACCAGGAGCTGGGCACGGACTGTCCCACGAAGGCTCTCGCTGTCGGCTGTGTCGGCTTCCGGATTAGAGTCAACAAGCCTTGGCAAAGGCAACCCACGCGGGAACTGAAGAGGGCTTCTTACTTAGGCCAGCAAGGACTGAGGGGCTTCTCCTTCGCAGGGAAGCAAGGGCCAGTCTGGAGCAATCAGACCAGCAGTGTAGATTTCGGGTTTCGTCGTCACAGAGGCCACTAGCCAACGGGCAAGTAACTGGACAGACGCGTCGAGCAGGAAAATGCAAAAGGGCCCCACGCAGCGCTCGGTGAGTGTGGAGGGGGGATCTTCGGTGCAGTTGATGCTCGGGGCTGGGGCTTCTCAATTCCCAATGCACAGCTTCGAGGGTGCCTCAGGAACTTCACAGGAAACGTCTCGCAGTCTTTTCAAGATGGCCGGTCCCACGTCTCACGTCGCCTCCACTGGTCTCAGCTTTGCTGTGACTGTGGATCGGGCTGAAGGAAGTCTGGAAGTCCGGGTCTTGTCAGGCTCTGTGGTCGGGCTCTGGCAGGAGGGTGGGACAAAGCAAGTCGTTGAGCGCTTGATGGTGCCTGCTTGCGCAGGATGGCCACTCCTTGGCCACAAGGGAGATTCTTCAGTATCTTCTTGTAAAGTAGATGGTAGAAGGCCCAGAGTTATGTATCAAAGTTTCAGTCAGGATAATCTGATGTCTTAGGACGCAGCTCCTACCTTTATTCCAAATCAAGGGGCTGGATTACCTGCTAGGTCCCTCCTATGGGTGGGACCAGGGAAGGGGGTGATTACACCCCTTTCCCTTTGTCCAGTTTCGCGCCAGAGCTGGGGCTGGTGTGCCCCAGCACTGGTTTGAACTGGCCTATGCATGGGCACCTTGTGCGCCCCAGGCATGTCTCTTTTCTTTCAACCCTCCCTGCCTCAATCGACTATCTCCTGTCTGGAGTGGTGCTAGCACCTCCCTGTGACAGGAAACCTATTGTCCAAGCCTCCCGTGTTGGAAGGGCTCCCAGCAGCAGGAGGAGGTCAGACTTGTGTCTGTGGCAGCAGCATCCATTTTGTGATGCTGGGGCTCTGGTTGATTTGAACCGCGTTTAAGGAAAGTAACATGTATTCTCCCTCTAGAAGGGTGGAATACTACCCCCGTCGCCAGAACTGGCGAGGGGGCAGTATTCCAAAGCGTATGACACCTTACACGACATGTTTCGATAAAGCCAAACCAAAGTTAGCAATAACCGCAAGGATTATAATGCACTTAAGGGTATATGGTATGGCAATATCATAGAACAGCTATAAGGACATGGTTCCGAAAGCTGCAGTCAGGCTCGGCTCATGCTAGAGCACCATCTCATATAAAACCAAGCACTCTGCCTTCAGGATTGTTAAGGCCTGCCATAGGAGTGACTTATAGGTGCATAGGTGACTATATGTGAAGGTAGATATAGGAATACTATATCTAAGCAAGGGGTGATTACACCAATTTGCCCCAGCTGAGTGATCAGCCAGTTGTGTCAAATTGGAAGGCCAGCCAGGGGTGGCAAAAGTTATGCTGCAGCCCCTGGTAGGGCTTGGATGCACCTATGCCCTGGGTGCCTATGGCACACTATACAGGGGGTGATAAGGTGACCCAAATACCAATTGGAGATGTACCTAGAGTATATGGAGTCCGTTTTACAGTGAGAGCAGATAGCCTGGGGTCCTGGTTAGCAGGATCCCAGGCCAACTAAGTCGAAAACCAGCTAAACAAAAGGCAAAAAATATGGGGTAACCATAGTCCGATATCCATCCTCCTACAGATAGATAGAGTGAGTGAGGGCCATAGGTAGAGTGAGTGAGGGCCATAGGTAGAGTGAGTGAGGGCCATAGGTAGAGTGAGTGAGGGCCATAGGTAGAGTGAGTGAGGGCCATAGAGTGAGTAAGGGCCATAGAGTTAGTGAGGGCCATAGAGTGAGTGAGGGCCATAGAGTGAGTGAGGGCCATAGATAGATAGATACATATAGATAGACAGACATAGCCAGCCTCGCTGGCCCCAGCACCGTGCCTGTCGCCTGCCTAACTGCACCGCAAGACCGGACTCTGCCTTTTGCTGCCTGCTCCTAAAAGAGAAGTTGCCCTGAAGCCCCAGCCGCCGCCGTTCGTGTGCAGCAGCGGCGTGGGGAGAGAAGGAGCACCCCCTGTGCTTGCCAAGGCTTGTTGTGCCTCACTCTGCTGCCCGGGGCGCCGCCCCCTCTTTCCAGGACCCGAGGCGCTGTGCCCGACTGACCCGACCCGTGCCGCAACGTCGACCTCCTGACCCGAGCCGAGCCGTCGCTCTCATCAGCCCAGGAAGTAAGACACCGCGACGCGGGACTACCAGCCGACCCCTGCATTGCCGCCTCGACCCTCTACAAGGATCTCTAAGGTACTGTGCCCAAGCCGCGGTGCGAGCCGTCCTGCTTCTGAAGCTCGCACCGCTCTGTGTCCCTCTGCAGCCCCCGGGAGCCCCGCAGCGTGTGAATCAGAGCCGCGGTACGAGCCGCCACTTCAGCGAGGCTTGCACCGCTCTGTGGCCCTCTGCAGCCCCCGGGAGCCCCGCAGCGTGTGAATCAGAGCCGCGGTACGAGCCGCCACTTCAGCGAGGCTCGCACCACTCTGTGACCTTCTGCTGCCCCCGGGAGCCTCGCAGCTGCAATCTGAACTGCGGTACGAGCCGCCCCCTCCAGTGAGGCTCGCACCGCTCTTGGCCCCCCCCCCCCCCCGAGGACCCCCCTGGCACTCTCCGTGGCCGGCGCCCCCTCCGGATCGAGTCGCACATAGCAGTACGACTCGCACTTGGAGTTAGACCCGGCCGTGCCTTACGCTTCTCACGCGAGAAGCGTGAGCTTTGGCAGGCCGGGCCCGATTTACTCGCCAGAGGCGTACAGAGGCGCTGGGACCCGCACAGAAGCGCTAGGGAGCACTGTACTCTCTGGGAACTGGGCAGAAGGCCCCAAAGATTACCTTTTGAGACTGTAAGAAGCTGATCAAGAACTGTGGCATATATAAAGAGTAACTGGAACCGCTTTTTAGAATCACAAAGACTGTATTTACAAGCCTGCTTTAAAGATATATAAAGAGATATATTTTTACAAAAATACAGTCTAGTGTCATTGTGTGGTGGGTTGATGGTTATTGTGTGTGATACTGCAAATGTTTAACCTTATGCACTCCAGAGTTTAACCTAGACTGATTGCGCCACACTACCTAGAGGGTGAGCAGGGGTTATTTCTGTGAGTAATCCTTTGTCCTGACTTAGAGGAGAGGGTCCCTGCTTGTCGCCAGTGCTGCACTGCGCCAACCAGAGACCCCCAATTCTAACATTGGTGGCAGCGGTGGGATTATGACTTGTGTTTGCGCAGTGCCACAGCGACAACTGGCTACACTACAAAACTCTGCATTTTTCAGATAGTCACATGTTTGGAATTATTGTTTATGATTTTGTTTTTCCTCAAGAGTGTCATTTTCAAATGGTGTACCACCATTCTAGTCAGGGCAAAGGAGTCACACGCCAAGATAACCCCTGCTCACCCCCTTGGTAGCTTGGCACGAGAAGTAAGGCTAAACTCGGAGGCAATGTGTAAAGCATTTGCGCCAGCACACAACAGCAACAACATCCTAGGCACACCACAAATGGAACTCCACACAAGGTTATGTGAAAATAACTTCTGTATTGTCAAAATCACATCAGATAAAAATCACACATGTACATTGTGCCAACTGGCACGGGCAATATTCACAAGGGATTATGTACAGGACAGGGCCACATGGGCCACTGTCAGAATCAACACTTTTAGAAATAGCAATTCTAGAACTTAGAATAAGTATAGTACAAAATAACAGTTATAAATCACATCCACAGTTAACAGGTAAGTACCACCTACGCAACCCTAAACACCTTAGGAGAATGTCACGCAGGGGACCAGGACCTCACTAGGACCACCTGTACTGGAAAGAACAACCACCTAAGAATAAAATACATCTACAGGTATCAGCAAGAACACATTACACATGATGCATCAAAAACACATTCAGCGGTGTAGGTAAAGAAAACACATGATGCATAAAACACATTCAGCGGTGTAATAACAAGGAAGACACATGATGCATAAAAACATTCAGAGGTGCCAGAACATAACTCAATAGCGCAAAAACACATGATGCATAAAAACATTCAGAGGTGTAAGATCAAGGTGCGTAATCATATTAAATGCATTACATTTCCTAGCACCACATCATATTGCGCAAAACGTACATAAGCCACCACCTGTGGCAGTCCCTAGGCCAACTGGCCTTGTTCGGGCTAGGACGCCCTGTGTCCCAATAGTCAGGGTACTAAACGGTGCAGCTGCCCACTAATTGCTGGGCAGCTGGTGTAAAAATGGTGGGGACAACGTTGGAGCCTTCCAGGCTCTGCACAAAGCACTAGTGTCCCCCAAGAGCCTCTCTTGAACAAAAGAACTGGCCCTCGAGCCTCTCAGGGCTCGTAAATACACAAGATGGGGGCGTGGAGCCTCGTGGGCTCAAGAACAGTGAAATGCCCCTCTGAGCCTCGCAGGCTCGTAAACACAACCGTGGCACTGCGGAGCCTCTCTGGGCTTTAAACAAAAAAAATGGCCCCCTGAGCCTCTCATGGCTCGAGCACAAATATGCGGCATCGTTGGAGTCCCTCCTCGGGGGACTCGGCTACTGGGAATGCCCCCGGAGCCTCACTGGCTCGTATTTCCAAAGGGGGGCGCCTCGAGCCCCTCTGGGCGCTCAGTAGATCAGCACGAATGCCACCGGGACCCTTGTTAGTCACACAAGAATGCGGCCTCGCTGCGGGATGATCTGCTTGACTCCCTCGTGCAGGCTGGCAGTCCCGCGGCTGCTCTTCTCACCTCGGACGTGCTCCTCCGGCGGCGGCTCCTCTGAGAACGAGACGCCGTGGCTGGCCCAATCGGGGCGCGACTTGCACAGCGAGCCCCTCGTGACGCTGCAGCTCTTCCAGGAGTCAGCCAATCCTAGCGCGGCTCCTGGACGAGCCCCTCTCGACGCCACAGCCTCTTCTGGAGAATCCACCAATCGGAGCGCGGCGCCCCGAGACAAGCCTCCACCAGCGGCCCAATCACTTCGCGGCCTCACAGGGCGAGCCTCCCAGGCCCGCCAATGACAGCGCGGCACCTCCGGCTCTCCGTCCACGGCCTGAGGACTGCAACCTTTGCGGACAACATCGAGGGGTAGGCTCCCTTTAAATCAACAAAGCGAGGTAGGCACTCGCTAGATAATTCAATAAACGGGGTGGCACCCGTCCACAAGGAAAATCCAATACCGATCAAGACGCAGGGTGGCACCTGCGCACTCGGCACACAAAGGGCAGGAGCGAACGGCGCTCTGCCAGAAAATTAAAAGTAAAGCACTCCCAAGCGCTATAAGCAAAAATAAAGCGCTCTTAAGCGCTGGAAGCAGAACAAAGCGCTCCCAGGCAACCAAGGGGCAGAATAAAGCGCTCTCTGCAGGAAAATGCAGCTTCTCCATGCTGCCAAAGGTCCCAGAGATTCCAAGGGGCAAAGCAAAGTCCCCCCAATCAGCCCAGGCAAGGCAGAGGGGTCCCCCAGAAGTCCTCCAGGCATCCAGGAAAGTCCATCAGGTGTCCAGGGGCTGGGCAGGGCCCAGGGATTCCCCTGGGCCCAAGCAGCAGCACGCCCCTGGCAGATTCAAGTCAGAAACAAGAAACTTTTGGAAGGGGACACAGCCCCTCTTTATACTATAAAATCCTTTGTCTAAAGGGTGCAGGCAGTGTGAGAACCAGCTAGAACTGGTTATAGGGAATTCTTTTCAGTGTGAGGGGCAGAGGCGACAGCCGCCCAGCGGGAGGTGGAGCCAGCATTGTGGCAGGCAGGCACAGCCTCATTCACTCCCAGGTGCTATCTCCTCCCACTTCCCTGGCAGCAGATGCAGCCTTTCATCCACGGGCTGACTCAGACAACCTCCTGGGGGCTCCCCAGCCCCTGTCATCCTCAAACCAGACAGTCAATCCACAAGCAGGCCCAGGCACTCCTGGAGCCACGCGCCAGCCAATCACGTGCCAGCAGACTCACTACACACCCATGTCTAGAAGTGGCTCTTCCACACTAGACACACTCATGCCACATACCTCATTACGCAGCATTTGATCTCACGAGTTCGTACATACCAAACTCGACCCTGCACTCCCCACACATCAGGAACTACCATGGACATACATATTCCCCATTCATTCCTATGGGAGGGCAGGTCACTCATCACACATACACAGAGAGGTCACGCACTTTACACTGTACCACAGTGAAAAAGTACGCAAAGGCCTAAAATCATCAACACTAGGCTCCAGAAACAGGCTAGGAAAAAGCAAAAAGTTTCAGGGTGAACCTGCCAAAAAGGGCCAGGTCCAACACATATAGATAGATAGATACATATAGATAGATGCATATAGATAGAGATACATATAGATAGATAGAGATACATATAGATAGATAGAGATACATATAGTTAGATAGAGATACATATAGTTAGATAGAGATACATATAGATAGATAGAGATACATATAGATAGATATACATATAGATAGATAGAGATACATATAGATAGATACATATAGATAGATAGATGCATATAGATAGATAGATAGATAGATAGAGATACATATAGATAGATAGAGATACATATAGATAGATACATATAGATAGATAGATACATATAGATAGATACATATAGATAGATAGATTCATATAGATACATATAGATAGATACATACATATAGATAGATGCATATAGATGCATATAGATGCATATAGATAGATAGACAGATAGGCAGACAGATAGACAGATAGATAGACAGATAGATAGATAGATAGACAGATAGATAGATAGACAGATAGATACATAGATGGTTGTGTGTGGGGGGTTGTGTGTGGGGGGTTTGTGTGTGTGGGGGGTTGTGTGTGGTGGGGGGGTTGTGTGTGTGTGGGGGGGTTGTGTGTGTGTGGGGGGGTTGTGTGTGTGTGTGTGGGGGGGGGTTGTGTGTGTGTGTGGGGGGGTTGTGTGTGTGTGTGTGGGGGGGTTGTGTGGGGGGGTTGTGTGTGGGGGGGGTTGTGTGTGGGGGGGGTTGTGTGTGGGGGGGGGGGTTGTGTGTGTGGGGGGGGTTGTGTGTGTGGGGGGTTGTGTGTGGGGGGGGTTGTGTGTGTGGGGGGGTTGTGTGTGTGGGGGGGGGTTGTGTGTGTGGGGGGGTTGTGTGTGGGGGGGTTGTGTGTGGGGGGTTGTGTGTGTGGGGGGGGGTTGTGTGTGTGTGGGAGGGTTGTGTGTTTGTGTGGGGGGGTTGTGTGTGTGTGGGGGGGTTTGTGTGTGTGTGGGGGGGTTTGTGTGTGTGGGGGGGTTTGTGTGTGTGGGGGGGTTTGTGTGTGTGGGGGGGGTTTGTGTGTGTGGGGGGAGTTTTGTGTGTGGGGGGAGTTGTGTGTGGGGGTTGTGTGTGTGGGGGGGTTGTGTGTGTGGGGAGGTTGTGTGTGTAAGGGGTTGTGTGTGTGGGGGGGGTTGTGTGGGGGGGTTGTGTGTGGGGGGGTTGTGTGTGTGGGGGGGTTGTGTGTGGGGGGGGTTGTGTGTGGGGGGGGTTGTGTGTGGGGGGGAGTTTTGTGTGTGGGGGGGAGTTTTGTGTGTGGGGGTTGTGTGTGTGGGGGGTTGTGTGTGTGGGGGGTAGTGTGTGTGGGGGGTAGTGTGTGTGGGGGGTAGTGTGTGTGGGGGGTAGTGTGTGTGGGGGGTAGTGTGTGTGGGGGGTAGTGTGTGGGGGGTAGTGTGTGTGGGAGGGTTGTGTGTGTGGGGGGTAGTATGTGTGGGGGGTTGTGTGTGCCTGTGTGTGTGGGGGGGGTTGTGTGTGTGTGTGAGGGGGTTTGTGTGTGTGTGGGGGGGTTGTGTGTGTGGGGGGGGGTTGTGTGTGGGGGGGGGGGTTGTGTGTGGGGGGGTTTGTGTGTGTGTGGGGGGTTGTGTGGGGGGGGTTGTGGGGGGTTGTGTGGGGGGGTTGTGTGTGGGGGGGTTGTGTGTGTGGGGGGGTTGTGTGTGGGGGGGTTGTGTGTGTGGGGGGGTTGTGTGTGGGGGGGGTTGTGTGTGGGGGGGGGTTGTGTGTGGGGGGGAGTTTTGTGTGTGGGGGTTGTGTGTGTGGGGGGTTGTGTGTGTGGGGGGTAGTGTGTGTGGGGGGTAGTGTGTGTGGGGGGTAGTGTGTGTGGGGGGTAGTGTGTGTGGGGGGTAGTGTGTGGGGGGTAGTGTGTGTGGGAGGGTTGTGTGTGTGGGGGGTAGTGTGTGTGGGGGGTTGTGTGTGCCTGTGTGTGTGGGGGGGGTTGTGTGTGTGTGTGAGGGGGTTTGTGTGTGTGTGGGGGGGTTGTGTGTGTGGGGGGGGGGTTGTGTGTGGGGGGGGGGGGTTGTGTGTGGGGGGGTTTGTGTGTGTGTGGGGGGTTGTGTGGGGGGGGTTGTGGGGGGGGTTGTGTGGGGGGGTTGTGTGTGGGGGGGTTGTGTGTGTGGGGGGGTTGTGTGTGGGGGGGGTTGTGTGTGGGGGGGGTTGTGTGTGGGGGGGGTTGTGCGTGGGGGGGGTTGTGCGTGTGGGGGGGGTTGTGCGTGTGGGGGGGTTGTGCGTGTGGGGGGGTTGTGCGTGTGGGGGGGTTGTGCGTGTGGGGGGGTTGTGCGTGTGGGGGGGTTGTGCGTGTGGGGGGGTTGTGCGTGTGGGGGGGTTGTGCGTGTGGGGGGTTGTGCGTGTGGGGGGTTGTGCGTGTGTGTGGGGGGGGTTGTGTGTGTAGGGGGTTGTGTGTGTAGGGGGTTGTGTGTGGGGGGGTTGTGTGTGGGGGGGGTTGTGTGGGGGGGGTTGTGTGTGGGGGGGGTGTGGGGGGGTTGTGTGTGGGGGGTTGTGTGTGGGGGGTTGTGTGTGGGGGGTTGTGTGTGGGGGGGTTTGTGGGGGGGGTTTGTGTGTGGGGGGGTTTGTGGGGGGGGTTTGTGTGTGGGGGGTTTGTGTGTGGGGGGTTTGTGTGTGGGGGGTTTGTGTGTGGGGGTTTGTGTGTGGGGGGTTGTGTGTGGGGGGTTGTGTGGTGGGGGTTTGTGTGTGGGGGGGTTTGTGTGTGGGGGGGTTGTGTGTGGGGAGGGTTGTGTGTGGGGAGGGTTGTGTGTGGGGGGGGTTGTGTGTGGGGGGGTTGTGTGTGGGGGGGGTTGTGTGTGGGGGGGGTTGTGTGTGGGGGGGGTTGTGTGTGGGGGGGGTTTGTGTGGGGGTTGTGTGTGGGGGGGTTGTGTGTGGGGGGGTTGTGTGGGGGGGGTTGTGTGGGGGGGGGTTGTGTGGGGGGGGGTTGTGTGGGGGGGGGTTGTGTGGGGGGGGTTGTGTGGGGGGGGTTGTGTGGGGGGGTTTGTGTGTGGGGGGGTTTGTGTTTGGGGGGGTTTGTGTGTGGGGGGTTTGTGTGTAGGGGGGTTTGTGTGTGGGGGGGGGGTTGTGTGGTGGGGGGTTTGTGTGTGGGGGGGTTTGTGTGTGGGGGGGTGTTTGTGTGTGGGGGGGTTTGTGTGTGGGGGGGTTTGTGTGTGGGGGGTTTGTGTGTGGGGGGGTTTGTGTGTGTGTGTGGGGGTTTGTGTGTGTGGGGGGGGTTTGTGTGTGTGGGGGGGGGTGGGGGGATGGGGGGGTTTGTGTGTGGGGGGCTTTGTGTGTGGGGGGCTTTGTGTGGGGGGGGTTTGTGTGTGGGGGGTTTGTGTGGGGGGGGTTTGTGTGGGGGGGTTGTGTGGGGGGGGTTGTGTGTGGGGGGTTGTGTGTGGGGGGGTTGTGTGTGGGGGGGTTGTGTGTGGGGGGGTGTGTGTGGGGGGGTTGTGTGTGGGGGGGTTGTGTGTGGGGGGGTTGTGTGTGGGGGGGTGTGTGTGGGGGGGTGTGTGTGGGGGTTTGTGTGTGGGGGGGTTTGTGTGTGGGGGGGTTTGTGTGTGGGGGGTTTGTGTGTGGGGGGGTTTGTGTGTGGGGGGGTTTGTGTGTGGGGGGGGTTTGTGTGTGGGGGGGGTTTGTGTGTGTGTGGGGGTTTGTGTGTGTGTGGGGGGTTTGTGTGTGTGGGGGGGGTGGGGGGATGGGGGGGTTTGTGTGTGGGGGGGTTGTGTGTGGGGGGTTGTGTGTGGGGGGGTTTGTGTGTGGGGGGGTTTGTGTGTGGGGGGGTTTGTGTGTGGGGGGGTTGTGTGTGGGGGGGTTGTGTGTGGGGGGGTTGTGTGTGGGGGGGGTTGTGTGTGGGGGGTTGTGTGTGGGGGGTTTGTGTGGGGGGGGTTTGTGTGGGGGGGGTTTGTGTGGGGGGGGTTTGTGTGTGGGGGGTGTGTGGGGGGGTGTGGGGGTGTGTGGGGGGGTGTGTGGGGGGGTGTGTGTGTGGGGGTGTGTGTGTGGGGGTGTGGTGGGGGGTGTGGGGGGCTGTTGTTTGGGGGGGGTTGTGTGTGTGGGGGTTTGTGTGTGCGGGGGTTTGTGTGTGGAGGGGGTTTGTGTGTGGAGGGGGTTTGTGTGTGGAGGGGGTTTGTGTGTGGAGGGGGTTGTGTGTGGAGGGGGTTTGTGTGTGGGGGGTTGTGTGTGTGGGGGGGTTGTGTGTGTGGGGGGGTTGTGTGTGCGTGGGGTTGTGTGTGTGTGTGGGGGGGTTGTGTGTGGGGGGGTTTGTGTGTGGGGGGGTTTGTGTGTGGGGGGGTTTGTGTGGGGGGGGTTTGTGGGGGGGTTTGTGTGTGGGGGGGTTTGTGTGTGGGGGGTTTGTGTGTGGGGGGGTTGTGTGTGGGGGGGTTGTGTGTGGGGGGGTTGTGTGTGGGGGGGTTGTGTGTGGGGGGGTTGTGTGTGTGGGGGGGTTGTGTGTGTGGGGGGGGGTTGTGTGGTGGGGGGGTTGTGTGGTGGGGGGTTTGTGTGGTGGGGGGTTTGTGTGGTGGGGGGTTTGTGTGTGGGGGGGGTTTGTGTGTGGGGGGGTTTTGTGTGTGGGGGGGTTGTGTGTGTGGGGGGGTTGTGTGTGTGGGGGGTTGTGTGTGTGGGGGGGTTTTGTGTGTGGGGGGTTTGTGTGTGGGGGGTTTGTGTGTGGGGGGGTTGTGTGTGGGGGGGTTGTGTGGGGGGGTTGTGTGTGGGGGGGTTGTGTGTGGGGGGGTTGTGTGTGGGGGGGTTGTGTGTGGGGGGGTTGTGTGTGTGGGGGGTTGTGTGGTGGGGGGGTTGTGTGGTGGGGGGGTTGTGTGGGGGGTTTGTGTGTGGGGGGGTTTTGTGTGTGGGGGGGTTTGTGTGTGGGGGGGTTTGTGTGTGGGGGGGTTGTGTGTGTGGGGGGGTTGTGTGTGTGGGGGGGTTTGTGTGGGGGGGCTTTGTGTGGGGGGGCTTTGTGTGGGGGGGCTTTGTGTGGGGGGGCTTTGTGTGGGGGGGCTTTGTGTGGGGGGGGTTTGTGTGGGGGGGGGTTTGTGTGGGGGGGGGGGTTTGTGTGGGGGGGTTTGTGTGGGGGGGTTTGTGTGGGGGGTTTGTGTGTGGGGGGGTTTGTGTGTGGGGGGGTTTGTGTGTGGGGGGGTTTGTGTGTGGGGGGGGTTGTGTGTGGGGGGGTTGTGTGTGGGGGGTTTGTGTGTGGGGGGTTTGTGTGTGGGGGGGTTTATGTGTGGGGGGGTTTGTGTGTGGGGGGGTTTGTGTGTGGGGGGTTGTGTGTGGGGGGGTTGTGTGTGGGGGGTTGTGTGTGTGTGGGGGGGTTGTGTGTGTGGGGGGGTTGTGTGTGTGGGGGGGTTGTGTGTGTGGGGGGTTGTGTGTGTGGGGGGTTGTGTGTGGGGGGTTGTGTGTGGGGGGGTTGTGTGTGTGGGGGGTTGTGTGTGTGGGGGGGTTGTGTGTGTGTGGGGGGTTGTGTGTGTGTGGGGGGTTGTGTGTGGGGGGGGGTTGTGTGTGTGGGGGGGGTTGTGTGTGTGGGGGGGGGTGCCCCTGTGCTGTTCGGGGGTCCAGGGGCCCACAATGTCTATTCCCACCCTTTCGAACGGGGTGGTCACCACGGGGAATGGTTGTAGGGGTGCCTTGAGTTTGCGGCCGCTCTTCCCGCTGGCCTGGCAGGTCGGGCAGGACCGGCAATGGTTGGAGACGTCGTTTCTCATTTTGGGCCAAAAAAAGTGAGTCACCAGGCGGTGGTAGGTCTTGTCTTGGCCCAGGTGCCCGGCCAGGGGGACATCATGGGCTAGGTTCAACAGGAAGTCTCTGAAGTGGAGGGGCACCACCAGCACTCGCCCGGCCCCCAGTTCTGCGATTTTCTGTTCGCTGTACAAGAGATCATTGTCCCAATAAACCCAGTGGGCCCCGGTGGTGTCTCCTTGGCTCTGGGTGAGCGCTTGCTGTCGCAATCCCTCGAGGGAGGGGCAGGTCTTTTGCGCCTGCCGGAATTGTTCCTGGGTGGGCCCCCCTTCTTGACGCCACTGAGCCAGGTCGGGAAGCTCGGGGGGCTGTGGGGACCCCTCGGGGGCGGGGTCCGGGTGGTCGGTCTGGAGGAAGTCGTCTTCTGGAGTGATCGAGGGCGGAGGTGCTGCCCATTCTGGTTCTTCTGGTCTAGGGATGGTGCGGGTGGCCATGGACCGGGTGGTTACGCACGCCCAGTCCGGGAGACCCAACATCCCCAGATGCTCTCTTCTTTCCACAGCGGCCCACGGGGAGCTCTCGAGATCGTTCCCCAGGAGGCAGTCTACGGGGGCATCGTCACGGACAGTTACTTTCAGCATGCCGGACACTCCTCCCCATTCGAAGGGGACGCAGGCCATCCGACACAGGCTCTCCGAGTTATCTGCCGATCGGACGGGGCAAAGTACGTTTGGTAGGATTTGTTCTGGGGTCACCAGGTGACAGCGGACGGCCGTCACACTGGCCCCGGTGTCACGCAGGGCCTCGGCCTTGCGCCCATTGATGCTCACCCATTGGCTGTACTTCCGAGTGTTGGCGGGCAGGGGAGTCCGCGGGACCATGTCTCTTCCTCCTAGGCATGCCAGGGTCATGGCGGCGGGTTCCCACTCGAACTGCTCCGACTCATAGGTCTCCGTGTCTTCGGAGACTTGTTCTTCTCCCAGGGCGGCGGCCGCCATCTGGCGGGGCCCGGGGACCTGGTTCTTCGGGCAGGTCGGGTCACTGGCATAGTGGCCGACTCGCTGGCATCGATGACACGTCACGTTAGCTCGGAACCCCGGGCGCATCGGGGGGTTTCCCCGGCCTACTGGGGCCGGGGTGGCGTTAGTGGGTGCGGCCGGGACGGCGTCTCTGCCCCGGCCCGGGCCTCCTCCTCCTCCTCGGGGACGATGATGACCTTGGTTGGTTCTGTTCTGCTCATTCGGCCCACTCCGGGCCACTCGGGTGCTCTCCCACCGGTCAGCCTCGGTGGCGAGCTGCCGGGGTTCAGTCAATTTACTGTCGAGGAGGTGCTGCCGGAGCTCGACGAAGCAGTTGTTGGAGAGGTGCTCCCACACAATGAGATTGAAGAGTTGTTCGTAAGTGGTTACGTTGTTACCCTTGATCCACCCCTCGAAGGCTCGGCTGAAATAGTTCACGTATTCCAACCACGTCGTACCTGGGATCCGGGTGCAGTTGCGGAACCTCTGGCGGTACATTTCGGGTGTAAGTCCATATCGACTGAGGAGGGCGGCCTTCATGTGGTCATAGGACGTCATTTGATGGTCCGGAAGCTGCAGCAGGGCATCACGACCCTCGTTGACGAATCTCCCCCATAGGCCGGCTCCCCAGTCACTTCGAGCGACCCGGTGGGCGGTCATGGCAATCTCATAGGCCTTGAACCACTGCTGT